>NC_045554.1:43765517-43818017 GCF_009769535.1 Thamnophis elegans | reverse complement strand
GTGAAACGAAGCCACGGATAAAACTTGGCTGGTGTAGAATGTTACTTTGACAACCCAAATCCCCAGAGCCGAGGTGGCACAGTGGTTAGAGTGCAGCACTGCAGGCTACTTCAGCTGACTGCTATCTGCAGTTCGGCGGTTCAAATCTCACCGGCTCAAGGTTGACTCAGCCTTCCATCCTTCCAAGGTGGGTGAAACGAGGACCCGGATTGTTGTTGGGGGCGATATGCTGACTCTGTAAACCGCTTAGAGAGGGCTGAAAGCCCTATGAAGCGGTATATAAGTCTAACTGCTATTGCTAAATAGGTCTAGAGTTAGGGTTGGAGTGGAGGAAACAATGCCAAGAGTATCCTCAAAGAGAAGAAATAAGAATTATTTCGGTCTTAATCCTAAAGGAAGTTCATTTCCTTTAGTTCAGAAGTTCAGAGCCAAGGTGGCGCAGTGGTTAAATGCAGCACTGCAGGCTACTGCTAGATCAGCAGTTCAGCGGTTCAAATCTCACCGGCTCAGGGTTGACTCAGCCTTCCATCCTTCCGAGGTGGGTAAAATGAGGACCCAGATTGTTGGGGGCAATATGCTGACTCTCTGTAAACCGCTTAGAGAGGCCTGAAAGGCCTATGAAGCGGTATATAAGTCTACTGCTATATTGCTATATATTGCTATTTGAATCCAAATTCCTTTCCTTTATGTTCCCACCAAAATGGAGGGCTTTGAAACAACAACAACAACAACAACAACACTTCTTGGATCAATGTTTTTTGAGCTCTGGTGTTTAAGCACACCCTTCCGATCTCCCGTGTCAAATTATGACTCCGGGTTCTTTGCTCACAGATTTTTTGCAAATCTAAAAGAAATGGTATCTTTTTCCTTCAAGGGTTGGCTTATGCCTTGACTTCCTTCTACACAATTTTTCTGGAAAAAAAATTATGGGTGGGTGTGTTTGTGCATCGCTTTTTGATCAGCCGAACGTACTTTCAAATAGTCAGCTGTAGCTTTATGAAACGTCTGAAGAACCGGTATTTTCCCCCCACCCCACAACCCCACAGTCCTCCCAATGTTCCCTTTTGTAATTGGCGTGCTCATTAGAGTCACCCATTTAAACCGAAACACTTAAGAATGCAAATTCGGTTTCGACGTGCCACTTGAAAGTCTAATGCTGACCCAGCATGCAATCTGCCATCAAGGCAGGGTATTAGATGGATGCATGCTAAGCAAAGCGGGTTTTTTATTTCATTTTTTATCCTGGCTTTGTGCATTCTGAGAAAGCAGCTCAGATCTGAAGGCCGTTGTGAATGGGGAAGAAATGCATGGGCACTCAGGCGGTGGTGGAGCAAGTGGGGAGGCAAAATAGGTAGACAACACCCTCCACAAATGAAATTTAAAAAAACCCCAACAACCTAGGACAATTTTGGTAAAGGTGTGCCAAAATTGTGTGTGCTTGTGCTATCATGCACACGTGTCTGCCCCAGTGGTGGGTTTCCAATTTTTTTAGAACCTCTTCTGTAGGTGTGGCCTGCTTTGTGGGAGTGGCTTGCTGGCCATGTGACCGGGTGGGAGTGGCGTGCCAGCCATGTGACCGTGTGGGAGTGGCCAACTTGTAAAATGTGGTGAAACTCACTTAACAACGCTCTTGCTTAGCAACCAAAATGTTGGCTCAGAAACTCTGGCATTTGAAGCACGCAAGTCTTAAAGCTGTCAAGTTGCAAGACCCTCGCACCCCTCACCCTTTAGGAAAAAAAAACCCAGGGGTGTTCAAACTTGACAGCTTTAAGACTTGTGAACTTCAACTCCCAGAATTCCTCCTCCAGTCATGTTGGTTCAGGAACTCTGGCATTGAAGTGTGCAAGTCTTAATGCTGTCAAGTTACAAGACCCTTGCACCCCTAACTCTTTAGAAAAAAAAACCCAGCGATGTTCAAACTTGACAGCTTTAAGACTTGTGGACTTCAACTCCCAGTATTCCTCCTCCAGTCATGTTGGCTCAGGAACTCTGGCATTGAAGAGTGCAAGTCTTAAAGCTTTCAAGTTACAAGATCCTTGCACCCCTAACTCTTTAGGAAAAAAAAACCCAGGGATGTTCAAACTTGACAGCTTTAAGACTTGTGGACTTCAACTCCCAGAATTCCTTCTCTCGCTCTTCATCTTGATGATGTGCAGATGGGCGGGCGGAGGGAGCTTGAACCGGTTCTAAATGGCACTGTAGATTTGTGGAACCTCTTCTATAGAAGAGGTTAGAACTGGCAGGAACCCACCCCCAGTGTGCCCACACCCACAATTCAATGCACCCCACCCATCTGGGTATGTGTGCATGATCCCCGCCCCATGCATGCACACATGACCCCACCCACCCACCCCACAGTGGGGGAGTTTTTGCCCTCCCCAGGCTCCAGAGGCTTTCCTGAAGTCTGGGGAGGGCAAAAATGGCCTCCCCCAACCCTGCGGAAGCCCTCCGGAAACTGGAAACAGATCATTTCCGACCTTCTGGTTGGCTCAGTGGCTCCGTTTTTTGTCCTTCCAGTCTTCAGGAAAGCCTCCGGAGCCTGTGGAGGTAAAAAACAGTCTCCTGGGAGCCAAAACAGGGTCCGTGGGGACTCCTGGAAGAGTCAAGGAGGTGAGGGGCCAACCAGCAATTTAACAACCGGTTTGGCCGAAGTGGTACGAACCGGCTGAATCTCACCACTGAATATGTCTCTATTTTCATTCTGGATTTTGGCTGCTAACGTAGGCTTTGATGGCTTGGCAGTTCCCCAAGCTATTTGCATAAACAAATGTATATGCTCTTTCTTAAATAACCAGGGAGGGGATGGTGACTGCAAATCTTTGACCAGGATCTGAATTAACATTCACATCCTATTTAGAAGAGTCATTTCATGGCTTAAAAATATCTATGCACTTCCAGTTCCAAAGAAAATCTTTGCTCGTCAAAACAGCATTCACACCCCTCCGCAATGCAATGCAAAGTTATTTTTAAGAGCTGGTTTCTGTACACCCCCAGCCCACCTCTCGTATCTCATGATGCTCAGAATCTGTTTGAATCTATACTTTGAACAGAAGCGATGCCAACATTTGCATCCAAGTCTCCTATAAGGAAAGGGTGGCCTTGGAGTTACATAGGAATTACAGAGAAATTCTGCAACAACTCTCAAAACAGAACCATCAAATTAAGCTGTGAATTGTTTGTTTGTTTGTTTATTTGTTTGTTTATTGGATTTATATGCCGCCCTTCTCCCAAGGACTCAGGCCGGCGTACAACATTTAATAATCAATAATCAATAATTTGTTTTGTTTTGTTCAGGCCAGGCTGGCTTGCTGGAAAAGCCAACTTTTTAGGGCGCGTCGGAAGGACTGGAGGTCGGGGATTATACGAAGCTCCGCGGGCAGCTCATTCCAGAGGGAAGGGGCTCCCACAGAGAAGGCTCTCCCCCTGGGGGTGGCTAGCCGACACTGTCTGGCTGACGGCACCCTGAGGAGGCCAACTCTGTGGGATCGCACTGGACGGTGGGAGGCTACCGGTGGCAGTAGGTGGTCTCGAAGGTATCCTGGGCCTAAGCCATGGAGCGCTTTAAAGGTCATAATTAGTACCTTGAATTGCACCCGGAAGACAACCGGCAACCATTGTAGGCTGCTTAAAAGGGGCGCAACATGGGAGCATCTAGGTGCCCCCATGATAACCCGTGCAGCCACATTCTGGAGCAGTTGAAGCCTCCGGGTGCTCTTCAAGGGCAGCCCCATATAGAGAGCATTATAGTCTCGTGAGACACCACAGGTGTTAAGCTTCAAGCCGTGTTTGTCAGATATTTCTGAGACTGTTGATGAGGAGCTGAAGGTCTTCGCACTTACTGGCAAACAGAACGGTATAACTGTAGTTGAAGTCTATCCATCTTCAATGGCCACGGTTGAAAAACGCAGTTTCAAACTGAGAACTGCAGTGACTATAAGTCACTGTAATAAATTGCAGGGGGCGGGAAAGTATCAACATTAATGAAACACTAATCTAAACAGATCCCCTTTGGGATAAATATTCCTTTATTTCCAGATCAATATCACCAACCATAAATATGGAAGGAGAATGTTGATTCTCGCTGTGTTTCGTCCATTCAGCAGTCAGGATGGAATTCATTTCCTTTTATAATAGCAGCTGTGCATTCTGGGACGAAAGAGAAACTGCCAATATTTTCCCCCTAAACATCTCCCTGACCCTCCCCTCCCTCCTGTGTTCTAAAATAATTTGATAAGTATGGCACATATCAAACATAAAACGGGGTTCTCTAATTGTTTGCTGTGCTAATGTGCTGTTTGTTTAATTGCGATGAATCAAGAGAGAGGTGAAGGTGCCGACTCCAGATCATTTCGCACTTGCTTTAGGTGTTAAATTAAATTAAGCCCGCTTGTTCCTTCTCTCTCTTCCTACCTGGGATAATTGAATGGATCACTGCAAACAGTTGCATAGGGTGAACTGCGGGGCAATAAATGTCTATCTGGGCTCAAAAACACAGGACGTGCCGTACGGAGAAATAATACTGCAAAAACTGTAAAATTCTACGGGAACTGTTTGTTACAGAAGCAGGCTAGGCTGCAAATCCTGAGAGGGACTGAAAATGGAAACACAAAGGCTGAAAGCAGAGTTTATAGATTACATGTTGTCTGTCTCTCTGTCTGTCTGTCTATATCATCTTTCTTTCCTTCCTTTCTTTATCATCCACCCATCCATCCATCTATTATCTGCCTATCTATAATCTGCTTATCCTTCTTTCTTTCTTTCTTTCTTTCTTTCTTTCTTTCTTTCTTTCTTTCTATCATCTATTATCTATCTCTATCATATCCATCCATCATCTGTCTGTTGTCTGTCTGTCTCTATCTGTCTGTCTGTCTGTCTGTCTGTCTGTCTGTCTGTCTATCTGTCTGTCTGTCTGTCTGTCTGTCTATCTAACATCTATCTATCTATCTATCCACCCATCCACCCATCCATCCATCTATTATCTGCCTATCTATAATCTGCTTTTCTTTCTTTCTTTCTTTCTTTCTTTCTTTCTTTCTTTCTTTCTTTCTTTCTTTCTTTTTTCTTTCTTTCTTTCTTTCTTTCTTTCTTTCTTTCTTTCTTTCTATCATCTATTATCTATCTCTATCATATCCATCCATCATCTATGTCTGTTTGTCTGTCTGTCTGTCTCTATCTATATCTATCTATCTATCTATCTATCTATCTATCTATCTATCTATCTATCTATCTATCTATCTTTCTATCTATCTATCTATCTATCTATCTATCTATCTATCTATCTATCTATCTATCTATCTATCTATCTATCCACCCATCCACCCACCCACCATATCTATCTATCTATCTATCTATCTATCTATCTATCTATCTATCTATCTATCTATCTATCTATCTATCTATCTATCTATCTATCTTCTATTTCCTGAGTTCCTACATATATATCCTATATATCCTTTGATGATAGATAGATAAACAGACAGACAGACAATGAGCCGACCCATTGGATTAATGCAAAGATGCATCATAAGTTTTTTCTGGGCTATTAAAGCAACATTGCAAAATTGGGAATGGAAGGAGATGATTTGGCAGGAAATGTATGGAATTTTAAGAGCCAATATGGGTCATTGTACCTTTCAACCAGTGGGCCACTTTTTTCTCCAGTCAATGGAAATTCACCGCGTGATTGTCGATGGATGTGGTTTCTCTTCCACTGTCTCATATAAATCAGATTTATTTTACTTTTTGTTTGCAAAACAGGTCAGGTTTTGCATCATAAACCCATTCAATCGAGTTAGCCTGCAAGTGAAAAATATTTTCCAGGGGGTAGAATTGGAGCAGAAATGAGCTTCTTCTGGTTACATTTTATACTCAGCGTGTATCTTATTTTACACAGCTTGGGCCATATAATATAAATGGTATATATCTAGTGGCCTTTTTAAAAAGAGATATAGTTGTAGTCAAGCTGTGGAATGCAAAGTCAATTCTTTCTCTCTAAACATGAAAATAAGCCAGTAAAGCTTCAGAAAACTGGAATAAGAGCCTCAAAGGATGCCATTTTCAAGTCTTCTCCGAAAAGCGTGGTTTCCTAGAAGAGTTTTGGACAGGAAGCAGTCAGGAAGGTTTTCACACGTTGATAAACTCATGTCTGCTCCTTCTGAGCTTGCATTGTATGGATACAAGTTAAGAGGGATATTATCAAGGGTGAAATGCTACCGGTTCGCAACGGTTCGCATGAACTGGTAGGGATGATTGTCATTGGGTCTGCGAATAGGTAGTAAAAAAAAAGCTTCCGAGGATTGTGAGACTCAGCTGTGAGCCGCGCGATAGTCGGAAGCTCCCCACCCCACTTTTTAAAGATTTTTTCCCAAATTGGCAGGAAAAAAAATCTTTAAAAAATGAAAAAAAAACAAAAAACGGTTCAATGACAATCAGCTGTGAGCTGTACAATCGTGGGAACCTTTTTTCCCCCACTTTTTAAAGAATTTTTTTTTACTACTTATTCGGTCGAACCAGTAGTACAAAAATGCTTCAAAAAGTGAAAAAAATGTTTCCTGTGATCACACGGCTCACAGCTGAAGCTATTTTCCCCACTTCATAATGCATTTTTTTACTACCGTTTCAGGTGAATAGGTAGTAAAAAATGCTTTAATTTTTTTTTAAAGTTGGCTGCGTCCACCCAGTCACATGACCCCACCAATCCACGCCCACCAACCCACACCCACCAATCCACACCCACCAATCCACACCCACCAATCCACACCCACCAATCCAAGCTCAGAGAACGGTGTCAAAACTTTTTACATTTCGCCACTGGATATTTTACAGTAATTATCTAGATCACAATGAAAAATATGAGTAGCTGCCAGCAGATCTTTGATAGAACTGCAATACTGTTGGTTATTTATTTCACTTCTGGATTTTTAGAAAATGTAGCTTCAAATAGAAATAATGAACTCTAAGGTTCCATAAAATATAGATGAGAAAACTATGTCTTAGAATAGCCAAGAACACATATTAATAACCAGGATAAGCAGTATATTTCCGTAACCAATAGAGCAATTCTGGCTGGGGAATTTTAGCAGCTGAAGTCCACACATCTTAACATTGGCAAGGCTGAGAAAGACTGTAATACGGGCTTAAAAAGACAGTGTTTTGGAGGGCTCCCAATATTAATTACAGTATATTAAAGTGGTTACAGCCAAAAAATTGTAAGGGGAGGGGAAAGCACTCTGGACCCTGATACAACAGAATAACTCACAATGAATATTTTTCAGAAGGAAGGAAGATTAGGAAGCTGGTCAATTAGGAGACAGGTTGGTTAGGAAATTCAACTAGTTCTTGGTTGAGCTGAAAAGAAAACAACCCTTTGGGGGGCGGGGAAAAACCCAGAATTTCAGCTGAGTCAAATTCAAAAGGAAGTGAGCAGCATTAAAATGAGACATAATCAAATGAAGAAGGGAAGGGAAAGGCCATCACAAATGGAAAGCGCTCAGCGAGAGTTTCATGTGTGCCAAAAAGAGAGATATCTTTCCTAGAATAAAATACATTATAAAATACAAGTATCATACTAAGCAGTAGTAAGCAAACTAAACCCAGAGGGTTGGATTAAAAATAAAATAACCATGTATGTGGAATACGTGGGAAGATAGAGAAAGATGAATGAGAGAGAGAGAGAGAGAGAGAGAGAGAGAGAGAGAGAGAGAGAGAGAGAGAGAGATAAAAAGACGTAACATCTGACAAGCCTGATTTCCAGCCTTAGGCTTATGTTGTGACTGCAGAAGACCTTTTTCATTCTGAAGAACACTATCCGTGCTTTCTCGATCCTTGTCTTTACTTCACTGGTCATGTCCCAGCTTTCATGTAAATTAAAACCGAGGTACGTGATCCTTTCAACTTTTTCTAGTGGTAGAAAAAGAAAGATGAATGAGAGAGAGAAAGAGAGAGAAAAAAAAAAGAGAGAGAGAGAGAGAGAGATGATAGAAATAAAAATAGAAAAAGAAGTTGAGAGAGACAGAGGTAAATAGAGAGATATAGGGATAGAAAGACAGGGATAGAAAATAGATAGATGATAGATGATAGATGATAGATGATAGATGATAGATGATAGATGATAGATGATAGATGATAGATGATAGATGATAGATGATAGATGATAGATGATAGATGATAGATGATAGATGATAGATGATAGATGATAAGATGATAAGATGATAAGATGATAAGATGATAAGATGATAGATAGATAGATAGATAGATAGATAGATAGATAGATAGATAGATAGATAGATAGGCAGGCAGGCAGGCAGGCAGGCAGGCAGGCAGGCAGGCAGGCAGGCAGGCACAGACCATGGAAAGGGGCTGGGATGCATCAGAAATTCTATAAAATATGATGCCGAGTCAAAGAGTTCATATGATTGCTTTAGTGGTTAAGATAAAGAGGACATTTTTCTAATTACAGTCCATGAAAAACAAGAGGTCAGTGGAACAGACAGCTGAGCCTCTGAGGGGTACGAAGGATAATTTATTGACCGAAGAAGTACACTTGGCCAGAAAATATTAAATGGCTTCTTTCAATCAATGTTCATAAAAGGAATAAAGTCATACCAGCCCTCCTATGATGGACAAGGGAACCCAACTCTTCGGGGAGATGAGCTGGTACCAGCAAAAGGCTTCACGAAAGAGTCAAAGAGATGGCATTCAAAGTCGGCTCAGAATTTCGCAGAGCATTTTTGGAAGCTGTAAGGGTGGGGGCTGAGAAGATATCTACAGACCCCTCACATCCTGGATATAAACTGTTTCAACCCTTCTGTTGGGATGCCGCTATAGAGCATTACATGCCCAAACAACTAGACCCATAGACAGTCTTTTTCCTTCGTGCCCTCACTCTGCTGAACACTTAATTCCCACAGTTCTGTCTTATTTCTAGAGACATTTACCCATGTAATAGAGCTGTATTGCTATTATCCCTCTCATCTTTTCTATTATCTTCTCCTACTGGTATCTTATGGTTATATGATCTTGTTGTTTGCATGCACGCTTGTTCTTTGTATGTAGGCATTATTTCTATGTTTGCACGTACAACCAGTGGTGGGATTCAAAAATGTTTACTACCGGTTCTGTGGGCCTGGCTTGGTGGGCATCAGTGGTGGGATTCAGCCAGTTCACACCTCCTCGGGAGAAACGGTTGTTAACTTTCTAAGCAGTTTGGAGAACCGGTTGTTGGAAGAAATCTCATTTTGTGTTTTTTCCAGACTTTACAGGGCTAATCCTGTAAGGAAGGCAGGAAGGAAACACTCCGCCGTTGTTTCTAGCCTCATCTTTATTGCCCTACTTACGGAAATTGCCTCTCCATTTAACCCTTATTACATTGACAATTACATTGTCACAGCTAAGGTGAAGCGCCCATCGATGTGAATGAAGTTGACTTGGCCACACCCACCCGGTCCCATGGCCACCGAGCCACACCTACCCAGCTGGTCATTAGGCAAAGAACCGGTTGTTAAATTATTTGAATCCCACCACTGGTGGGCATGGCTTGGCGGACATGGCTTGGTGGGTGGGGAAGGGAAAGTGTACTGTGAAATCTCCATTCCCACCCTACTCCAAGGGAAGGATACTCCCTATTCCCTTCCAATCAGCAGGGACTCGGGAGGCAGAGAATAGATGGGGGCGGGGCCAGTCAGATGCGGTATTTACCGGTTCTCCGAACTACTCAAATTTTCCGCTACTGGTTCTCCAGAGCTGATCAAAAATTGCTGAATACCACCTCTGATGTACATTGATTGCATTACCTGGTTGTTTGTATGTCAACTGAGAGCTTATGCACCAGAGACAAATTCCTGGTGTGTTGAATCCCACTGGGCCAATAAAGCATTTTATTCTATCTGTTTTGTGTCAGCTGGGATTCCATAAACCGGGTGGCATAATTTTTGTTTAATCCCATATTGCTAAATTGGAGCATCCTTTCGGAGGTGGACGAGCAGAAGAACCTCTTAATAATTATATTCGTTTAATTGGTCAGCGACCTCAGGAACATGAATGATTGGTAAGAAAATTATATCGGCTCTTTTCCCAAGGCCTGGAAAACAAAGCAGCCTGATCTTATTTCAATCCCTGCTCCAAATCATTCGAATATCACTTGTGTCGCATTCTGTTTGACGCAAGGTGCTGACAAGAGGTTTTTTTAAAAACATTTTTGGGGAAGTATTGCCTCTAAATGTACAATCGCAAGTGGTAAAAAATTAATCCTGGAAGTGTCGGATGTAACGTAACACCATCTCAGGTTTTTTTAGGTTGTTTTTTTTTTAAATACTACTTTTTATTAGGTGCCACATGCTGGAACTCTTAACAGAACAGACAGAAAAATGCGGGAAAGCCATAAATGTTTAGACACGTTGGAGCCAACATGGCAGACTGGCTTGGAATGAAACATTTGGAAATTTGCAAGATCTACCAGGGGCATTTGCCGGCTTTGTCAAAACAGGGTCATCTCGCCGTAGATTTTGCAAGCGGGGGGGGGGGGAGACATTGACAGTGTCATAACGACAAAGGGAGAGAGGAGAGAGGATTCTGATGACAATATAATTCACTTAACAAGCACAGCTGAAATCGCAGTGTTGGCATCCAAATGTTTCGTGCTGGGGAAGCCGTAGCAAAGTACGGGCGGAATATTTTGTCGATTGGATATTTGCTGAATTTCTTAATGAGTATAATAAACAGCCCCTACCAATTTGTTCTTTCACTTCATCCTCCAGGGAAAGATTGAAGGCAAATGACATCCAGGCAGAAGAAGAACATCGTGGCTTCAAAATCGAAGGGACCAGTTTGGGACAAAACTCAACAGCACTTTTTCGTGTGGCTGTTGATCAAAATAAGATTGCCAACATGATCGGCAATGTCCGATGACAGATATGGAAGAAGAAGAAGAAGAAGAAGAAGAAGAAGAAGAAGAAGAAGAAGAAGAAGAAGAAGAGCAATAGCAATAGCAGTTAGACTTATATACCGCTTCATAGGGCTTTCAGCCCTCTCTAAGCGGTTTACAGAGTCAGCATATTGCCCCCAACAACAATCTGGGTCCTCATTTTACCCACCTCGTAAGGATGGAAGGCTGAGTCAACCCTGAGCCGGTGAGATTTGAACAGCCGAACTGCAGAACTGCAGTCAGCTGAAGTAGCCTGCAGTGCTGCATTTAACCACTGCGCCACCTCGGCTCTAGAAGAACATCGTGGCTTCAAAATCGAAGGGACCGGTTTGGGACAAAACTCAGCAGCACTTTTTCATGTGGCTGTTGATCAAAATAAGATTGCCAACATAACCTCCAATGTCCGATGACAGATGTGGAAGAAGAAGAAGAAGAAAAAGAAGAAGAAGAAGAAGAAGAAGAAGAGAAGAAGAAGAAGAAAGAAGAAAGAAAGAAGAAGAAGAAGAGGAGGAGGAGGAGGAGGAGGAGGAGGAGGAGGAGGAGGAGGGGGAGGAGGAGGAGGAGGAGGAGAAGTTTGGTAGAGGTTCATCCGAAGTCTGCTATCCAGCTCACTCACACACAAACATCATAATGGTTTTATTAACATTCCCCAGTACAAGTAGCCCTCGACTTAAAATAGTTCACTTAATGACCATTCAAAGTTACAACACGCTGTTTTCTGTTTCCTATAACTGCCTTGTAAGTCGCCGTGAGCGAGTGGATGGCAATATAAATTTTTTCCAAACAATTAAGAAAAAAAAGTCAGATAAGCTTAACAGCCGAGTCACTAATTTAACAACGAGGGTGATTGACTTAACAACTCGGGCAAGGAAGATTGCAAACTGGAGGAAAGCTTGCTTAGCAACTGTCTTGCTCAGCGACAGAAATTTTGGGCTCACTCGTGGTCGTAAATCAAGGCCTACCTACACACTGAATGAATAGCTAATCCAGTATTTTCCCTGTGTTATTTAAAAGCACAGATCTAAGAGTCGAAAGCATTATTTGGCCGTCAGCCTAAATCTGACCATTCAAGAATTGTTCTGATCATCGAATACTTCTTCTAAAATGGACAAAACATTAACATGGGACCCGCATCCCTGCAGCAAAAGAGCCTGAACTGACCTAACAATAGCAATAGCAATAGCAGTAGACTTATATACCGCTTCATAGGGCTTTCAGCCCTCTCTAAGCGGTTTACAGAGTCAGCATATTGCCCCCACAGTCTGGGTCCTCATTTTACCCACCTCGGAAGGATGGAAGGCTGAGTCAACCTTGAGCCGGTGAGATTAGAACCGCCGAACTGCAAATAGCAGTCAGCTGAAGTGGCCTGCAGTCCTGCACCCTAACCACTGCGCCACCTCGGCTCTTCAAGTCTAGATTTGACCTTTTTTGGCTTCATTTCAAGATATAACCTCTCTATTAAAATTTTACTAGTCACGTAGCTACGGCTGAGATAAAGACCATTTAAGTGTCAACCCTGAAGCTGATCTGACCGGAGCCATATTGGAGCTTCCGTGTTGCCCCCTCGACCTGAGGGAAAGGGAGACGGGGATTGGACATAGAGGGAGTTTTGTAGTCAAAGTAAAACACTTTCTGTCAAGGCGGCCTCCCTCAGTAACCAAGAAGAAAGCACTCAAACTCCATTTTGCAGAATTAAGAGTACTTTTACTGGTCATGAGGAGATAGCAGCTAAGCAAAGCAAGATCTGAGGCAAAAGCGCGCGTAATCATAGATAACAATATGTGACCCAACCCCCTCCCTCTGGTAACCCCACCCCATGGTCCAATCCACACATCCTTCAGGTGTCATGTGGGAGACATCTTCAAAAAGCATCATCAGGTTGGTATGCCGGACAGTTGACCTTGGCGGCAAATCCTCTCTCTGCAGCATGCGCAGTAGATGGTGAGAACAAACTCCCTGTTTACAATCACTCCTGTACTGAATACTTCCCCACCCAAATACCATGTCCCACCTCCCTGTTTCAATGGCAGCCGAAAGCAAGCAGCAAAGCAGAGGCTGACACTTTCTCCTGAGAGCCAAGGACATGCTCACACTTGGACCGTGGAAGGAGGAGTGAGGCCATCAGACAACCAGACCACCATTTTGATTTGACCACGTGACTGATGTTTGGGGTTGCTGGAAAACTTTCTCTTTTAACTAGGTGAAAACGGCGGGCACTTTCAGAGTCGGTTTTTCACCAGATCTGTGCCAAATAACACTATTCTTTGAGGAATTCACCCGTGACCCGTCAAAACCGCGCTCGACCAAGCCGCACCCGATTAAACCGTGTCACTGACGTCATCAACAAGGTGACAACAGCCAGCGCGGAGAAAGAAGGGCGCTTTAAATAGCGCTTTGAAAGCAAGCCGATTCAACTTAAGGTAAGGGTTTAGGGTTAGCTTTAGGGTTAGGTTTAGGGTTAGGTTAAGGGTTAGGGTTAGGTTTAGGGTTAGGTTAAGGGTTAGGATTAGGTTTAGGGTTAGGTTAAGGGTTAGGGTTAGGGTTAGGTTTAGGGTTAGGTTAAGGGTTAGATTTAGGGTTAGGTTTAGGGTTAGGTTAAGGGTTAGGGTTAGGGTTAGGGTTAGGGTTAGCTTTAGGGTTAGGTTTAGGGTTAGGTTAAGGGTTAGGGTTAGGTTTAGGGTTAGGTAAGGGTTAGGATTAGGTTTAGGGTTAGGTTAAGGGTTAGGGTTAGGGTTAGGTTTAGGGTTAGGTTAAGGGTTAGATTTAGGGTTAGGTTTAGGGTTAGGTTAAGGGTTAGGGTTAGGGTTAGGGTTAGGGTTAGGTTAGGGTTAGGTTTAGGGTAGGTTAAGGGTTAGGTTAAGGGTTAGGTTTAGGGTTAGGTTTAGATTAGGTGTAGGGGGGTTAGGTTTAGGGGTTAATTTTAGGTTTAGGGTTTACAGCGTGCTTCTGTCTCTGCGCTGTTGTCGCCCTGTTGATGATGTCAGCGACGCGGTTTAGTCGGGCGCGGTTTAGTCGAGCACGGTTTTGTGGAATCGAATTCACCTGCCTCGGAGGTTTGGGACTACTACATGGAACCTGATATTCAGCTTTCCTCAATGCCTGAGCTGGTGAGTCAGTACGCCAACATCTGTGAATGATACACTGCAGAGGCTTGAAAGCAGTCGCTCTGTTATGTTAAGATGTCACAACAATCCCACACTCGGCAAAAGACAGTAGAGTCACCGAATACATTACGCTGTTGACAAGCAAGTCTCGGATTCAAATAGCCGCTCTAATCTAACGCACCAAAGAGATTCCCATCGGAACAAATAGAGACAGCTCTGAAAACAGAAATTGAGACAAGACTGTCTCTGTGAAGGGGAAGATCGCTCAACGTCTGGAGTGGGGCAATTAATGGAATATATTGGGGATTGTGTGGGTTTATTTTTTTTTCTGTTGAAACATATACATACATACATACATACATACACACACACACACACACACATATACCACACCACATATATTCTGAGGTTTTCACGGATGTTTGCATGTGGTCTTTGATTATTCGGGGTTTCTCCCATGTAAAATTGGAAGTATCTTGGTGACATTTCGACGAAGTCTCATTCGTCCATCTTCAGGCTGGTTTGCTCGGCTTCATGCTTCCAGGAGCAATGTGAGATCTCAGCTGTTTTCTTCCTTTTAACTGCCAGTGGGGGTGTGAGTTGATTAGGTGGGAGCTTGGCTGTGTTCAGAAACACACCTCCACCCTATCGGAAACCCATAGAGCAGGCCACACCTACAGAAGAGGTTCCAAAATTTTTTGAAACCCACCACTGACACACACACACACACACACACACACACACAGACAGACAGACTCACACAGAGAGAGAAAGAGAAAGAGAAAGAAAGGAAGAAAGAAAGAAAAAAAAAAGAAAAAAGAAAGAAAAAGTGAGAGAGAGATGAAGAAAAAAGGAAACGGGACAGAGACACAAAAGGAGAGAGAGAGAGAGAGAGAGAGAGAGGAGAGGAGAGAGAGAGGAAGAACAACATGGCCAGCAAGCCACTCCCACCAGGTCACATGACGGGCAAACCACTCCCACAAAGGAGGCCACACCCACAGAGTAGGTTAAAAACTTTTGGAAACCCACACTGATTGCTATTCAACTTTTTACACCTAATTATGTTTGTATATATTGCATATTTTCAGCTTAAGTCAGCAAACTCACAACAGGCATGGCTTATGCCGAAGAGATGGTTTTGAGAAGAAATAGCTGAAATAGGTAAGTCAAGTGACAGACAGGCTGCCCTGCAAACGCACCCAGCATTTTTGCAGTAATTTCAACTCCTGTTTGCCAAAATATTTCTGGAAATCACCTCCAGATCATGACCATTTGTCCTCTGGCCACGTAGAATCTTTACTGCAAGCCAGAGAGGTCAAGCTCTTAGCGATTTCACTTGGCGTTAGTCCATTTGGATGATGAAGAATAAGAAGAGCTACGGAGCTCAAAGCTTGGACATCCGTGTGGTTAAAACAAGTTTCTTCCAGAACACGGATGGTCCGTTGTGCATCATTCAATTGTCAAGTTGACCAAAGGAAAGCAAGGAATGCTGTCGAATGAAGAGGAAGTTGGAGAAGATATTTTGAAGGGGAAAACAAAAAGGGGTAAAGAGGAACTTGGAGAATGAAGAAGTGATGAAGATGCTGAGATGGTTTGGCTTCTCGCCTGACCCCTCCATGAATAAATCATCCGGACGCCTTTTATGTTACCTGCCGCTATGGGGAGGAGGAGGAGGGGGGGAAATATAGCCCCCTACCACAGCAAGTGAACAGTAAACATTCCGCCACGGTTCAGATATCAACTGGAGTCCTGCCAGCCAAAATTACCCCTCTTCCAGCAAGATAAACATCATATTACTTCATTACCCTTTTAAAACATATGCAAATTAAATCCATTATTCTTTCTTACGGCAGAGGAACGAGGTTCATTTGTTCTGGGATTCATCAGGCATCTTTTGTTACCGGTGGTCCGTGAATAGAGAACTCAGCCCTCCCTCCCTCCCTCTCTCTCTCCCTCTCTCCCTCCCTCCCTCCCTCTCTCTCTTCTCATCTTGGAATCAAACATTAATACAATTTGACAGTAATAAATAATAGTTATCACAATGGGGATCTAATAATGATTTTGGGAGCGGGGGGCGGTCTCTCCCTGTCCCTCCCAAAACTGGCTCATCACCGCCAACACCCGTAAATGAGATTAGCATAACAGCTGCCGATGACAAATTCAGCGGAATCGTTTCGGTGCTGGCACGAGCTTTGGGTTTTGGCTGCATCGCCAAAATGGAATCCATTGGGCCTTGATTGGCCTGGTTGGTTACATATAAAATGTGTGTGTGTGTGTGTGTGTTTGTGTGTAGAGAGAGAGAGAGCGGGAGGAGGGACAGACGGACAGAACTCTGGGGAATGTACTTTTCTTGTTTCGAAGAATTAGAAATACAACGGCGGCGAGATCCGTAACATGCAAGTTCATGATTCCTTTTTGCGACCAAAGCAGAGTCAGTGATAAAGCAAGATTCACTTAAGAACCGTGTCACTAACTTAACAATTGCAGTGATTCACTTAGCAGCTATGACAAGAAAGGTCGTAAGGTGGGACAAAATTCACTTAACCACTGTCCCACTGAACACTGTCGGACTAACTTGTGATCAGACATCAAGGACTATGACTTTGAATTGTTTCTCTCCTCGATTAGTTTCCAACAGTGGGTGAGCAGAGGGTTGGACTAGAAGTCCTCCAAGATCCCTTCCAGCTCTATCCTGATTGATTGACTACCTGTATTGTCAATGCAGGACTGGTCGGGTGGATCTCTGATGGTTATATAGACGGTGACTTGCCAAGTACTAGTCCAGCTGAAATTTTAAAAAGAGGACTTTTTGGGACGCAGCTGACGGGGCCGCGAAGAAGACGAAAGAAGACGAATCCTCCCAGAAGATCTTTTAACGCAATGCCTGTAAAAGATTTTGTGCAATTTCAGTTCTCAGTGGGAGCTCTATTCTTCCCACTTTCTCTCTGAACACTGTGGCTCTCGCCTTCATCTTCCTTACAAACATAAGCAACACGTTGCTTTTGTGCCACCGTATTGTACGTAGAGAAAAATCTAAGTCCTTTGAGAGCATTTTCTCAAATGTAAACATAAAGCTGGGCTGGAAATTGTATTTTTACTGCAATTCGATTTTTTTTTATTTCAGAAAAGTATGATAAGTTCCAACAATGGCTTGACAAGTGACAAAAAGAAACCAAAAACACTAGGCCAGTGTGCATGCGTGATCTGACAAATGTGCGCTCGACAAAAGAGCGCCGATGAAAGCAAGTCGCAAAAACCGCGACGTCATCAACGCGCCCACAACAGCGCACCGACAGAAGCGCGATTTAAGTTAAGGTAAGGGTTAGGTTCAGGGTTAGTTTTAGGGTTAGGTTTAGGGTTAGGTTTAGGGTTAGGTTCATGGTTGGGTTCAGGATTAGGTTTAGGGTTAGGTTCAGGGTTAGGTTCAGGATTAGGTTTAGGGTTAGGTTCAGGGTTGGGTTCAGGATTAGGTTTAGGGTTAGGTTCAGGGTTAGGTTCAGGATTAGGTTTAGGGTTAGGTTTAGGGTTAGGTTTAGGGTTAGGTTCAGGGTTGGGTTCAGGATTAGGTTTAGGGTTAGGTTCAGGGTTAGGTTCAGGATTAGGTTAGGGTTAGGTTTAGGGTTAGTTTTAGGGTTAGTTTTAGGGTTAGTTTTTAGGGTTAGTTTTAGGGTTAGTTTTAGGGTTAGTTTAGGGTTAGGTTTAGGGTTAGGTTCAGGGTTAGTTTTAGGGTTAGGTTTAGGGTTAGGTTCAGGATTAGGTTTAGGGTTAGGTTTAGGGTAGTTTTAGGGTTAGGTTTAGGGTTAGGTTCAGGGTTAGTTTTAGGGTTAGGTTTAGGGTTAGGTTTAGGGTTAGGTTTAGGGTTAGGTTCAGGATTAGGTTTAGGGTTAGGTTTAGGGTTAGTTTTAGGGTTAGGTTTAGGGTTAGGTTCAGGGTTAGTTTTAGGGTTAGTTTTAGGGTTAGATTTAGGGTTAGGGTTAGGGTTAGGTCAGGATTAGGTTTAGGGTTAGGTTAGGGTTAGTTTTAGGGTTAGTTTTAGGATTAGGGTTAGGTTTAGGTTCAGGGTTAGTTTTAGGGTTAGGTTCAGGGTTAGGTTTAGGTTTAGGTTTAGGGTTAGGTTTAGAGAGCGCTTTCTGTTGGCGTGCTGTGTCAGCGCGCTTCTGCGCTCATTTGTCAGCGCGATTTAGAACTCACGGTTTTGTCGGCGCAGTTTCGTCGGGCGTGCTTTTGTCGAGCGCACATTTGTTGGGGAACGTGTGCATGCATGCCCAGACCCATAATGCAATGCACGTGTGACAACCCCCCCTCCCCCATGCAGGTTGGACCCTGTTTTGGCCCATAAATTCCATGGGCAAAATCTCCTGCATGCATTCTCTAGAAATAGCTTCATGGCATTTAACCAACCTGAAGCTGCCCTAGTAATAATTTTACTCACCGATTTGCTGATGAGCTCCTGCTGATAGGATTGGCCATCACGTAGCAATTTGATTTTAGAGCAGAATGTTTTACAGTCTTTGCAGGTAATTCAAGAGAAGGATAAATTATCGTATAACAGACAGGGGGTCGCAATACAGACAGAGATATTAGGAAAAAAAAGTGTAATAACATTTCATGGAAATATAATGGTTTCCCCCCCCCCTCCCCTGTATTACTATAATTTGAAAATATCTGACTCTGCTTTATGGATGGTTGTACAAATTATATCACAGTTGATTAATTATTCTTTTTATAGTTCTCAAATTTAGTTTAAAGTTAAAATGTACCCTGTCAAATAGCTTCATGTTATTAAGAACGGAGCATATATTCTGCCATCTCTTAAATATAATTTGAACAGCTGTCAAGGGAAGAAAAAAAATATATAAGACCATCAATTCAAATCGCTCTAAACCACTAAAACATTGGGGAAGAGCATATTTATTGTCTACACTATCTATGGTATTTTAAAATTAATTTATCAAAATATTGAGAAGTCAAAATATAGCAAAGTAGCTACCTTACTTTGCTTTTTCCATTGCTTCCTAAAGGATATTTAATTTCTTTTTTAGATTTATATTTTTCTGTTACCTACTTCAATTTTTCCACCACCAGAAAACGGGGTGTTGATTGGGTTAAGACAGAACCCATGTCTCCCCATCCTAGTCTATTTTTTCAACCACTAAATCACATTGTTTCTCATTATATAATATCTATAGATGGATATAACTATCTATCTATCTATCTATCTATCTATCTATCTATCTATCTATCTATCTATCTATCATCTATCTATCTATCTACTCTATCTATCTATCTATCTATCTATCTATCTATCTATCTATCTTCCTATCTTCCTATCTATCCATCTATCCACCCACCCACCCATCCATCAATCCATCTCTCTCTCTCCATCTCACATTCTCTCTATCTCTCCATCCATCCATCCATCCATCCATCCACCCACCCGTCGGTCTGTCTGTCTGTCTGTCTGTCTGTCTGTCTATCTATCTATCTATCTATCTATCTATCTATCTATCTATCTATCTATCTATCTATCTATCTATCTATCTATCTATCTATCTATCTATCTATCTATCTATCATCTTGCTTGATTTATTTTTCCATTTTTCTCTCTCCCCCATCTCTAGCTCTCCATCTATCCATCTCTGTCTGTCTGTCTGATTGTCTGTCTCTGTATCTCACTCTCTCTATCATCTCCTCAGCATGTGTGTGTGTGTGTGTGTGTGTATCATCTGTCTATCACCTGTCCACATGGATTGACACTGACATATAAAATATGACTTTATAGTAGTAGTTTTGCATACAGAGAGAAAAGATTCTTTGGAGTGAATGGTGACCCTTAACAAGTAATATCCTTCCCACTCTTGAAAGCACCTGCATCATTTCCTGGGGGTGGCCCAGCCATTTTCCATAAGTGTAGCACGACTCTGGGGCATGTTGTGTTTGGTTTAAGAGGTTGTGACGTTCATCCCCCCCCCCCCCCACACCTGCGTTCTGAAGCCCTGTGGATTTTGCCTTCAGTTCTGGAGCACGATACAATTCAATTTCTATCCTTGGAGGCTCGAAGTATAATTCTGTCTCGCATCTGCATCCCAAGACAGCCATTAGTGGAAATTAAACATTAAACCACCTGAGACTCTTCCATGCTCCATCTAGTCAAATGATGGAGTTCCCAGACTCATGACGATGCAGGAGAATGATTTCTAAAAGTCAACCACCAGTTTCTTTCTCATCCAACCCATCTCCTTGACATATCAAACCAAGACTATTAGAAAGACACTGGAAAAAGTCTCCCTGCCCATGGATTGTGGGATAAAGGGATCCTACATCGAAAGAGCTCAGGTTCTGAAATTCTTGTTACCCGTCCTTTTCATTCCAACATGTTTTGCTAATGGTAGATTCTCGGAGAGTTTTGCATGCCAGAAATTACTTTTGATTTCAGGCAGCAGCCAAACATCCTGATAATCTAGTCTAGCATGACTCCTTTGACGGATAGCAGGAATTCCAACAGAGACCTTCTCCTTCACTTGTTAGCCAATGCATTCGCCTGGAAATATTCTGGGACTACGTTGGAAAACTTCCTTTTACATCCAATCTATATTCAGCAACTGGACAATGGTCTACCCCAGGTCAGCAGAATAAAAGGGTTTTGTCTGGCTCATGGTTGCACACCCTAAGTCACAGCAGTTTTCTATGGTTTAAATCACAGAAGTTAGATTCTCATTCTCATTCTTAGCCTAGAGCACCGATGGAGGTCCAATAAGTCCGAATCGAACCGAGCAATGGTAACCACCTGCACCAAGGAATACACCAGGGCACTTAGGGCAGCGAAAAGATCTCATATAGCCACCTTGGTTGCGTCCGCTGAGTCCCGCCCAGCCGCCCTGTTTAAGATAACCCGCTCCCTATTAAATAAAAGGGAAGCGGGGGAACCCTTGCAGGGCAGAGCTGAGGATTATGCCCAATTCTTAGCGGACAAAATTGCTCGGTTTCGGTCGGACTTGGACTCCATCCCCGCAGTTCCAGCCGAGGCACAAGAGGATCAGGTGGAACATCTCTGGGTTGAGTTTCAGGATGTTACCCCCGGGGATGTGGACAAGGCCATGAGGGCTGTAAGTGCCTCCACCTGCGTACTGGATCCGTGTCCCTCATGGCTGGTTTCTAACAGTAGTGAGGTGACACGAGGCTGGATCCAGGCGGTCGTGACCGCCTCTCTCCGGGAGGGGAACTTCCCCGCCGCACTGAAAGCGGCGGTGGTGAGACCCCTCCTAAAGAAGCCATCTTTGGATCCAGCTGTTCTTAACAACTATCGCCCAGTCTCCAACCTTCCCTTCCTTGGGAAGGTTGTTGAGAAGGTGGTGGCCTTTCAGCTCCAATGGTCCTTGGAGGAAGCAAACTATCTTGACCCCTTCCAGTCAGGCTTCAGACCCGGTTACAGCACAGAAACCGCTTTGGTCGCATTGACCGATGATCTCTGGAGGGCCAGAGATGGAGGACATTCCTCCATCCTGGTCCTCCTTGACCTCTCACGGCTTTCGATACCATCGACCATGGTATCCTTCTGCGACGACTGCGGGAGGTGGGAGTGGGAGGCTCCGTGTTGCGGTGGTTCTCTTCCTACCTCTCGGACAGGTCGCAGTCGTGTGTTAGTGGGGGGCAGAGATCGTCCCCTAGGCCCCTAACTTATGGGGTGCCTCAGGGCTCGGTCTTATCCCCCTACTATTCAACATCTACATGAAACCGCTGGGAGAGATCATCCGTAGGCACGGGATCAGATACCATCATATGCGGACGATACCCAGCTGTATCTGTCCGCCCCGTGCCAACTCAATGAAGCGGCAGACGTGATGAACCGAGGTCTAGAGGCCGTTATGGACTGGATGAGGGTTAACAAGCTTGTGCTCAACCCAGAAAAGACCGAGTGGCTGTTGTGTTTCCCTCCCAAAGATTCGACCAATATTCCATCACTCAGGCTGGGGGGTCAAATTTTATGCCCCTCAGAGAGGGTTCGCAACTTGGGAGTCCTCCTGGATCCACAGCTATCGTTTGACCACCACCTGACGGCTGTGACTAGGGGGGCATTCGCCCAGGTTCGCCTGGTGCGCCAGTTGCGACCCTACCTGGATCGGGAGGCACTCACAACAGTCACTCGGGCCCTTGTGACCTCTAGGCTGGAATACTGCAATGTGCTCTACATGGGGCTGCCCTTGAAGAGCATCCGGCGACTTCAGCTGGTACAGAACGCGGCCGCGCGCGTGATTGTGGGTGCACCGCGGTTCACCCACATAACACCTATCCTCCGCGAGCTGCGCTGGCTACCTGTCGATCTCCGGGTGCGCTTCAAGGTGCTATTAGTCACTCATAAAGCCCTGCATGGTAGTGGATCTGGATACTTGAGAGACCGCCTCCTGCCAATCACCTCCCTGCGACCAATTAGATCACACAGATTGGGCCTCCTCCGTATTCCATCGGCCAGCCAGTGCCGGCTGGCAACTACAAGGAGGAGGGCCTTCTCAGTAGTAGCCCCGACCCTTTGGAACGAACTCCCCGTCGAGATTCGTACCCTCACCACCGTCCTGGCCTTCCGCACAGCCCTCAAGAACTGGCTAGCCCGTCAGGCCTGGGGACAAGGATAGTTACCCCTCCCGAATGATGAATGTATGTTGCTTATTACTTTTATTATATGTGTCTATGTCATTGTTTGTACTTCCCTCCCTGATTTTATGTGAGCCGCCCTGAGTCCCCTCAGGGAAAAGGGCGGCCTACAAATGTTAAAAATCAAAATCAAATCAAAAAATCATTCTGTAATACCCTGAGTCTATTTTACTGTAGATTTAGCCTCATATTTCCTGCCGACAAAGCAGGTCGGTTCTCTCTCCCATCTATTTGTCTGTCTGTCTGTCTGTCTGTCTACCTACCTACCTACCTACCTACCTACCTACCTACCTATACACCTATCTATCTATCTATCTATATCTATCTATCTATATATATCTATCTATCTACTATCATCTCCACTCAGTTTCTATCTTTATCTCTATATCTCTCTCTCTGTCATGTATCTATTAGTCTCCCTGTCTATCTCTATCTCTTTATCTACCCACCCCACCCCTCCATCCATCCATCCATCCACCATCCACCATCCAATCCTCTCTTTCTCTTGTTTTCTCTCGCTCTCATCTCTCTCATTATAGCTATCTATCTATCAATCCTCTCTTCTCTCTTGTTTTCTCTCTCTCATCTCTCTCTCTTATATCTATCTAATCTATCTATCTATCTATCTATCATCTACCACTCAGTTTCTATCTTTATCTCTAATCTAGCTATCTCCTGTCATGTATCTATTAGTCTCCCTATCTATCTCTATCTATCTATCCATCCATCCATCCATCCATCCATCCATCCTCTCTTTCTCTTGTTTTCCTCTCTCGCTCATACTCTCATTCTATCTATCTATCTATCTATCTATCTATCTATCTAATCTACTCTACTATCTATCCATCAATCCCTCCATCCAACCATCCATCCATCTATCCTCTCTTTCTCTTGTTTCTCTCCTCTCATCTCTCTCTCATTATATCTATCTATCCTATCTATTATCTATCTATCTATCTATCCACCTCCATCCATCATCCATCCATCCTCCATCCATCATCATCTACCACTTCAGTCTCTCTCTCTTCCTCCTCCCTCCCTCCCTCCCTCCCCCCTCTCTCTAAGCAGTTAATTCCCAACCACTTTTGTAGAGCATGAATGGAAGCAGAGTCCTGAATGGAACTGAGTTCCCATTGAAATGAATGGGCCCTGGGTATATCAGTCGCATGCTGGAAGTATTTTTAAGTGCAAGATTGTCTATTTGAGTAGGCATAAATAATTACAGGTCGTGCTTGACTTACAATATTTGTTTGGGGCGGTTCAAAGTACAACGGCCTTGGGGGAAAAAGCAACTATGTTCCACTTTTTCACACTTAATGACCGTTGCAGCCTTCCTTGGTCATTGATCAAAATTCAGATGCTTTGGAAACGGGCATGTATTTAGGACGGTTGCAGTGTCCCAAGTCCCATGATCTCCTTCTGCAACCTTCTGACAAGCAGAGTCAATGATAAAGCAAGATTCACTTAACAACCGTGTTACTACTTAACAACTGCAGTGATTCACTTAACAACTATACCAAGAAAGATCCCATTACCCTGCTTAAACTCCTTACAACTGTTTTGGGTTCAGCTAAACGGCCATAAATCAAGGACTACCTCTCTAGTGACTGCAGAAAATCTGAAATAAGAGCCAGTTACAATTAATAAGCAATCCTGCTGTATTATTGAACACAGACAGGTGTCATTGTAACATGATTGGTTTCCTCCCTCCAAAATCCCTTCTTGATTGACACCGTAGGTTGTTTCAACAATGATTCGCCGAGATGCTAAAATGGCCTCAGTTTGGCAGGAATTTTGTCTCTCTTCGGCTTCCTTTTCATCCGAGATTTTGGCAGTCCTCTGAATGCATTCCCCTCCCTCTCGTTCTCACTTTGCATCTCTTTTAAATTTAGACTCACATTCTAAATATTTGCTTTTTAACGTTAGCACCCCACCCTGCCATTAATTAAATTATCCAATATTTTCATTTTATTTTTTTTCAGCTTAACTAATAGCTTAAAATAAATAAGATTGTAATTATCGGTTTCCGTTTTACCCATTTATTAAATCACAAGGTTCACACCGAGGAGTCAGGATTGTTGTTTCTTTTTTAATGTGTGTGTGTGTGTGGTGTGTGTTATAATAAGGCAATCTCTCCACGATGACAGATGGTGTTCATTTTGCCGACGCTGTGCTAAAGTACTATGAGTTGTGATGTGTTTGATTTATTAGAGTTCAGATTTAACACATGCATGCAACATAACTGCAATAGCAATCCCATTTCTCATCTGTAGGAGAAAATGAAACTGTGATGAAATGTAATATACTCACCCTCAGGCAGAACTAGTTGGGTAGGGAATTGCAACATTATAAATCTAATGGATATTGCTCTACAGGACTCTCGAAATTTACTGTATTAGTTCGGAGAAAGAACCAGCTTTGGTAAAAACTCAACAACTCTTCTCTTGGCATGGCTGCAATTCACATTATTTAATTGCTACATCCCAACAGGTGGCTTCTTTGAGAAGTAACCTAAATTCGAAGCCACATCCGTCAAAGGGCTCGGGAGAGGAATAATCATAAATGTCTCCACAATAAAGTAAGTGCAATTATAGTCAACTTCTACTAAAAGACAGCTGGAAGTAAGAAGTCTTCGCTTAAAGTTGTGGAAGGAGAGAGTCAAAATATATATATCAGGGACCGATCAGGGGGAAATCAGGAACCTTACACCACTTCAGACAAATGGGTATCCAACATCTTCTTAAAAATGTCCAGTGTTGGAGCACTTACAACTTCTGGAGGCAAGTTGGTTCCACTGATTAATTGTTCTCACTGTCAGGAAATGTCTCCTTAGTGCTAGTTGCTTCTCTCCTTGATTAGTTTCCACCCATTGCTTCTTGTTCTGCCCTCAGGTGCCTTGGAGATAGCTGACTCCCTCTTCTTTGTGGCAACCCCTGAGATATTGGACGATGCTGCTATCATGTCTCCCTAGGTCCTTCTTTTCATTAAACTAGACATACCCAGTTCCTGCAACCATCTTCATATGTTGTAGCCTCCAGTCCCCTAATCATCTTTGTTACTCTTTTCTGCACTCTTTCCAGAGTCTCCACATCTTTTTTTTTTTTTTACATCGTGGCAACCAAAACTGAATGCCATATTCCAAGTGTGGCCTTACCAAGGCATTGTAAAGTGGTATTACACTTCTCGTGATCTCGATTCTATCCCTCTATTTATGCAGCCTAGAACTGTGTTGGCTTTTTTGGCAGCTGCTGCACACGGCTGGCTCATATTAAAGAACTGGCTCAAGTTAAGTTAAGTTAAGGTTAACCTTAATAAAGCTTAACTTTATAGTCATTGCGAAATTAAATGCCATCTTCAGTGTTCATTAGAACTATAAAAATAAAACACACACACAAACATCCTTCACATTCTATACAATTGAATTAAAAACCCCTGACATTGCAATGGCATTGCACTTACAGTAGAATTCAATATAGTTACTGTCAGAGTTTGTTGCATAAATTCGAATCCAGAAGCACACAGAGATAACTGATGCAGCAGGACCCATCAATCTTTATATACATAAGAACAGATGAATAAATGTACAATACCAAAGGTGATTCTTCCAAGTAACCACACAAGGCAGGAGAGCTACAAGCAAAAAAACGAGCAGTTAGTTTCATTTTAGCAGACAATCCCAGACACTGCTAGTTTACTTCCAGAGCAGCAGACTGCTTAAGTTTCTGTTTTAATTCTTTGCACAGACGGATCTGTTTAAGCTCCCATTGGCTGACTTAGTTGCTATGCCTATTCATTGGCTAACCTTGTTCCCATGTCTCTCTCAATCATGAATATTTTAACAGTTACTGCCCTGGGATAGAAGCTGCTTTTCAGCCTCTTGTCCTTGTTTTATTATCCTGTACCGTCTGCCAGATGGTAATAGTGAACAAAAAAAAATGGTTACCCAGGATGAGATGTATCTTTTAGAATATAGATTTAGAGTACTTAGAAATCCCAAGTATTTCTTTTCCATGTGGAGAGAGCAATCTTTTTCTTTGATTCTATATGCTGGAGCAATTCAATCCTATGATTCATCCCAACTATTCAATAGCCGAAGCACAGTTTTAACCACTTCGAAACCACGGAGAAATTGGGGTTTGCTGTTACGTACCGAAGCCTTAAACAAACCAAATATCTTCAAAACCCAACGTAATCACAACTGATCACAATTGTGTTTAAACTTTCTAGCGTGACTGTGCTGGAGGGCCTGCTGAAATGATTATCCATCCAGGGCTCTAGCGTTTTTTTCTGTGGGTAAGCACAGCGGGGGGATGATTCTTTCAGTCTTAAGATACAGCAGACAGTTTGCTTGTAAATAAGCTTCGCGCTCTTGAGATGAAATCAACAAAGATGAAGCAACCTCCGCGAGGGGCTTATTGGATCTCATAAAGAGAAGAGAAGAAAGAGGGGTTCTCTTGCTACTCTTTCCTTCAGCTCTATTTTTCTAGAGGGAAACCAACCCTCTAAACCAGTGTTTCTAACCTTGGCAACTTGAAGATGTCCGGACTTCAACTCCCAGAATTCCCCAGACAGGGGAATTCTGGGAGTTGAAGTCCGGACATCTTCAAGTTGCCAAGGTTGAGAAACAGTGCTCTAAACCAACCCTAAACAAAATCCACCAAATCAGTATGTGTAAACTGAAGAATTTAAATCTCAGCACTTATTTCAGCCTATAATAAGGACTAGAATGGGGGCCATGTAATGTATAGGGTCCTCTGCTTAAGCAGGGGGTTGGATTAGAAGACCTCCAAGGTCCCTTCCAGCTCAAATTCTGATTGATTGATTGAATGATAGGGTCTCTTGGTTGAGCAGGGAGTGGACTAGAAGACCTCCAAGGTCCCTTCCCAGCTCTATTCTGATTGATTGATTGAATGATTGATGATTGAAATATAGGGTCTCTTGGTTGAGCAGGGAGTGGACGAGAAGACCTCCAAGGTCCCTTCCAGCTCTATTCTGATTGATTGAATGATTGATTGATTGAAATGGTATAGGGTCTTGCTTGCAGGGAGTTGGATAGAAGACCTCAAGTCCCTTCTGCCTCTCTTCGATTGATAGATTGATAGATGATTGACTGACTGACTATAAAATCTGGAGAAACTGAATTTGGTATTTTCATTAAAATTCACATTAAAATGGTAACTGGTAATGTAGGCATCCTCAAACTACATCCCGCGGGCGGATATGGGCCACCAATGCAAAGTATCCGGCCCGTGGAGAGGTGGATGAAAAGCAGCTGCCAGATTGTAAAGAAGAGCTTTAAAAGTCTTTAAAAAAAGGCTTTCAGATGTTTTTCACAGCCAGTGATCCATTAAAAGTTTTAAAAGTCATTAAAGCTGCCAACATTGGACACCATGCTGGCGGGGAATTCTGGGGTTGAAGTCCACAAGTCTTAAAGCTGCCGAGGTTGGATACCGACTGGGGAATCGGGAGTTGAAGTCCACAAGTTTAAAACTGCAAGGTTGATACCATGCTGGTGGGGAATTCTGGGAGTTGAAGTCCACAAGTCTTAAAGCTGCGAGGTTGGATACCGGGGGAATTCTGGGAGTTGAAGTCCACAAGTCTTAAACTGCCAAGGTTGGATACATCTGGCTGGGGAATTTGGGAGTTGAAGTCCACAAGTCTTAAAGCTGCCGAGGTTGGATATCATGCGGCTGGGGAATTCTGGGAGTTGAAGTCACAAGTCTTAAAGCTGACGAGGTTGGATACCATGATGGCTGGGGAATTCTGGGAGTTGAAGTCACAAGTCTTAAAACTGCCAAGGTTGGATACCATGCTGGCTGGGGAATTTGGGAGTTGAAGTCCACAAGTCTTAAAGCTGCCGAGGTGGATACCAGTGGGGCTGGGGAATTCTGGGAGTTGAAGTCCACAAGTCTTAAAGCTGCCAAGTTTGGATGCTGGGGAGAATCTGGGAGTTGAAGTCCACAGTCTTAAAACTGCCAAGGTTGGCTACCATGCTGGCTGGGGAATTCTGGGAGTTGAAGTCCAAAGTCTTAAAAACTGCCAACATGGACACCATGCTGGGGGGGAATTCTGGGAGTTGAAGTCCACAAGTCTTAAAGCTGCCGAGGTTGGATTCCATGTGGCTGGGAATTATGGGAGTTGAAGTCCAAGTTTTAAAGCTACCAAGTCTGGAACCCCCTGCTTTAAAGATTCCCCCCCTCCATGTGGTTATCCCTTCTCTCCTTAAATATATCCATCAAAGGGATGGATGTACCACCCTATGGATATTGATTTCTATTTAATTGCCATTTTTTTGTTAGGAAGCTGCTCCTAAAATGTTCAACTTGAATTATCTTCTGTACCTTAAGATATTATTGTATGTTCAGCATTCCAGAGTGCGGAGAGAGGAGAAGTTATGGCCTCTGCTGGCTGATAAATGATCAATGAATAATGAATGAAGTAATAATCAAGTGCAATCTGAAGGCTTAAAGCCACAGAGAGATTTCCCCAATCTTGAAGACAAAGTTTTAACTGTAAAGTTTCAGTGTTAAGCATCAACTCCTTTGATGCCTCCTGTAGATACAAATCTGATTATTCAGCATTCGCCCATGCTGGACTGTAGCTGAATACATTTTAAAAGGCTGGCTTTCATTGATCTCACTTTCTATCAAAGCGGGTGGTTCAGTATTGGATTTACAGAATTTGAAATTTCATGTATCGAAAAAGACCCCTGGTTGGGAGAGGTTGGTCAAATCTTCAATGTGTGTTTAAAATGCAGGGTGTACATCACAGAAAAGCATTGAGAGAGAGAGAGAGAGGAGAGAGAGGAGAGAGAGCGAGAGAGAGAGAGGAGATGAGAGAGAGAGGAGAGAGAGAGAGAGAGAGAGAGGGGGAGGGAGGAGAAGAGAGAGAGAGAGGAGAGAGAGAGGAGAGAGGAGAGAGGGAGAGGGAGAGGAAGGGAGGAGGGAGGGAGAGAGACAGACAGACACATACACAGGAGGGGAGAGAGGAGAGGGGGGGGGGAGGAAGACACACACAGACAGACAGAGAGAGACAGAGGGAGGGAGGGAGGGAGGGGGGGAGGGAGAGAGAGAAAGAGAGACAGAAACAGACAGACAGACACAGAGAGTGAGAGACAGAGAGGAAGAGGCAGGGGAGAGGAAGGGAGGGAGGGAGGGAGAGACAGACAGACACACACTCACAGAGGGGAGAGAGGGAGAGGGAAGGAGGGAGGAACACACACACGGAGACAGACAGAGAGAGAGACAGAGGGAAGGGGGAGGGAGAGAACAAGAGAGACGGAGGGGGGAGGGAGAGAGAAAGAGAAAGAGAGACAGACAGATAGACAGACAGACAAAGAGAGAGACAGAGAGGAAGAGGGCAGAGAGGGAGAGGAAGGGAGGAAGGGAGAGACAGACACACACACACAGAAGGGAGAGAGGGAGAAAGGACACACGCACCACAGAGAAGAGAGAGACAGAAGGAGGGAGGGAGAGAGGGAGGGAGAGGGAGAGAGAAAGAAAGACGGAGAGAGGGGAGATAGAGACAGGAACACAGAGAGAGACAAAAACAGAGAGAGGGGGGGAGAGGGGGAGGGAGAAGTGGGGCAATTGTAGACCAAAGGACTTATGTTCCCTGATACTGTTCCGCTGTGAAGATTTCCTCTGCTAGTATTTAATATTCTTCCTCTCTACCTGCTCCTAGATTTATATGTCAGATAACCAGTAAAAAGAGGCACACAAATATATCATGCTAAAAATGCTATCAGACTGAAATTGTATTCGGGAGATCTTCTGACTGCTACAGTTAGCTTCAGTTCAGCCTAAAATACCCAGGAGGCTCTCCAACTAAGATGAATGGTGTCTCTCCTGAAGCCCTAGAAAGAGATGGAACTTAATAACTTGGCTAGGCAAATTTGTCACAGGAGTCATTTGAAAGAAGAGGGAGAGCGATGTCCATCTGCGTCTCCAAAATATGCCCCAGTTCGGTGTAAATAGAAGTAGTGCTATCCTACAGCTTATGAAAGAGCTGCCAATGTAGAAACAACCTCCATTCTGTAGGAAAAGGCATAAGGTGCTGCCATGAATTTTGATTGTATCTATCTTCCCTTATAGTCAATACATTATAAAAAAAGATGTTGAGACTCTGGAAAGAGTGCGGAGAAGAGCAACCAGGATGATTAGGGGACTGGAGGTTAAAACATACGAAGAACGGTTGCAGGAACTGGGCTTGGCTAGTCTAGTGAAGAGAAGGACCAGGGGAGACAGGATAGCAAAGTTCCAATATTTGAGCGGTTGCCACAGAGAGGAGGGGGTCAAGAGATTTTCCAAGACACCTGAAGAGAAGGAATAATGGATGGAAAGGAGAGTTTCAACCTGGAAATAAGGAGAAATTTCCTGACAGTGAGAACAATCAACCCATGGAACAGAAGTTGCCTTTGGAAGTTGCGGGAACTTCATCCCTGGAGGCTTTCAAGAAGAGACTGGACTGCCCTCTGTCAGAAATGGTATAGGTTGTCCTGCTTGGGCAGGGGGGTTAGACTAGATGATCTACAAAGTCCCCTTCCAACTCTGTTAATCTGTAATTCTCTTTTTGTTGGCTTTCCAATCTTGCTTGTGTTTCCCTTATTCCTAGCAGAATATGTCAGCGTTCCAAATATCATGCAATGGATTAAATCAGAGTCAAAGGCAAAACCATCCTTAAAGTTCCAATTTAATAAGACAGGCATGTTGACATCGTGCTATGGAATCCCAATTCTGGAAGTTACATCAGAATCCCACCCAGTTAAAAGTTCATGATCTTGTCCCCACACCCACAGTCCATCACATGGTCCAATCTTCTTCTTCCACGCTAGCACCTACACCCAGCTGCTTCCGGTCAGGTGCAAAGTTGCGGAGAACAAAAGATGACCTTAAGCTTCTAGGAAGGAATTTTTTATTTTGAAAGAGCCGAGGTGGCTCAGTGGCTAGAGTGCAGTACTGCAGGCCACTTCATCTGACTGCTATCTGCAGTTCAGCGGTTCAAATCTCACCGGCTCAAGGTTGACTCAGCCTTCCATCCTTCCGAGGTGGGTGAAATGAGGACCCAGACTGTGGGGGCGATATGCTGACTCTGTAAACCGCTTAGAGAGGGCTGGAAGCCCTATGAAGCGGTATATAAGTCTAACTGCTATTGCTATTGCTAAAACAACACATTCTACCCCTTGCTATTCCCCCTCCCCCCTTAATGAGAGTGTGGCAGGCCAAAGATTCTTAAAGGAACCACTGCAGGCCTGACACAAGCAATGGATGGATGGATGGAAATCATTTCTTTCGGAGCACTATAACAGAAAATGGGTTTGATTAGAAGTTTCTCATGGGCTCCCTCGATGTTAAAATCTGAATGAGAAAACCTGTAGTTTGCAATGTCCTATTTGTAACTTATTTGCTTTGTCCTCTGTATCCAATATCCTTAATGTTGGGGTCAATTTTACTGATGGTGAACTCTGATGGTCTTTTGGCCAGATTTTTATAAAGGAGGAGGGTAGGATTGCTGGAGATTAGCTTCGCTTCTTGCCTTGTGTTTGCCATTCCATTTCGCGTGGACTCCGCAACTGACATATTAATTAGAATAATCTGTTCAATGTATTTTACCTACCTGTTAATTACGGCAGGCCATTCTCATCCATTTCTCTGGGTATCTTATTAATTCCACCCAGATGGGTTGGCTTTGAGACTGCAACACTCAGTGTTAACCAAATGAGTCAGGTTGCCAAGCTAACGGCAGCCCAAAGAAAAAGGAAGAGAGAAAGGAAAAGGAGAAAGAGAAGAGGAAAAGGAGGAATGAAAAGAAGTATCATACTGAACAGGGCCAAAGGATGATTTTTCAGTGAAGGAAGCCTTTCTATTGTTTGACAAGGCTGTTATGTCTTCAATCTCTGTCTATTAATTGTTTGTAGGAAATGGCTGGAGAATGATCATGATGTTGGAATGTGCCATCAGCTCAATGGATAATGTTATTCTATCCTATCTCAGTATCAGGAGACACGAGAGGTACAAAAAAATTCGAGACTTCTCACCCAGTGTTAAAATGTTTTAACGCCAGGATTGCTTCTCTCGGGTCTGATATACCTCCCTTCGGATGAGAACATTGAGGCTTTTGTTGTTGTTGTTGTTGTTGGTTGCAAACTTGTGTCCGACCCATTGTGACCCCATGGACAACGCTCCTCCTGGCCTTCCTGTCCTCTCCCATCCTCTGGAGTCCATTTAAGCTCATGCCGACTGCTTCAGTGACTCCATCCAGCCACCTCCTTCTCTGTCGTCTCCTTCTTCTTTTGCCCTCAATTATTCCCAGCATGAGGCTCTTCTCCAGGGAGTCCTTCCTTCTCATTTGGTGGCCAAAGTCTTTGAGTTTCCTCTTCAGGATCTGGCCTTCTAAAGAGCAGTCAGGGTTGATCTCCTCTAGGACTGACGGTTGGATGGCCTTGCAGTCCAAGAGACTTGCAGGATCTTCTCCAGCACCATAGTTCAAAGGCCTCAATTCTTTGGTGTTCAGCCTTTCTTATGGTCCAACCTTCACAGCCATCCATTGCAACTGGGAAAACCGTAGCTTTGACTATATGCACTTTTGTTGGCAGGGTGATGTCTCTGCTTTTTAGGATGCTGTCTAGATTTGCCATAGCTTTCCTCCCCAAGAGCAAGCGTCTTTTAATTTTAACATTTTAACATTGAGGTATTCATGCTAAATGACCAATAACCCAGATGTTTTGAAAGCAATAGGAAAATGTTTATTTATAACCTTAGTGGATAGAAATCTTTGGTGCCTTTGATGAAATGTTAACGTGCATTTCTTGGTTTTATATACGTATAATATTAACTTATGCATTCATTAGTGGTGTGCTATTTTTGAATTCTGTGTCTTGGTCATGGACAATCCATCCATCAATCTAGAAATTTATCTCCTGGTTAAGATACTGGAGGATCTCCCTTTGGTATGGAAGAAACCAGAATAACCCAGGATAGAAACAATCCCATAACCTGGTCAGATTCAGGCTTGACACTGGGTCAGTTTTGAACTCTGGGGGCCGTCGCTATCTCTAAACTGAAAGATAAACCATCTTTTTTACCTATCAATCTATCAACTAACCTAACAATTCTGGGACCCACACAGAGTTGGCTAAAAGATGTGCTGCTATATAAGTATTTAAAGAAAACCACCAACCATCACTGGACCAGCATGGTTGATTATGGTTCTTCAGTGAAGAGGCCTTATTCTCTATTGGAATTGGATCGGAACAATTATGTATTTATACCATTCAATGAAACACAAAACACTTTAGATGACTCTAAAATTCCTGAACTAACCACTGAGACTCTCCTTTTTTAAAAATCCTAACAGAATAAAAGAGTTGGAGGACACCTTGGAGGTCTTCTAGTCCAACTCCCTGCCCATTCAGGAAACCCTATGTCATTTCAGACAAATAGTTGTCTAATCTCTTCTTAAAAACCTACAGTGTTGGAGTTCCCACAACTTCTGGAGGCAAATCGTTCAACTAATTCATTGTTCTCACTATCAGGAAATTTCTCCTTAGTTCTAGGTTGGTTCTCTCCAGAGGTGGGTTCCTACCAGTTTGCTCCTGTTCGGTAGAACCGGTTCGTCAAATCTACTGAACCGGTTAGAAGAGGTTCCACCAGTGGACCCGGACAGCAGGCCACACCTACAGAAGAGGTTCCAAACTTTTTTGAAACCCACCACTGGTCCTTGGATATGATTATTCTACACTATCATGCTCCTATTTATAAAACTCAGGGCCTCTGTGAAAGGTAAGGATGACTACTGCGTTTGTGGTGCAATCAGAACATTGCATGTGTTGAAGTTGTTTTAACGCAAACCAAAGATACCTTTTAAAAAACAAGTTTATATCATATTCTTATGCATGCCAGTGCTCTGTGTGAGGTAATTTAAGGTGGTTCTGACAAGTGTCGTCGGCATCTTCATATCCGGTCACATGGGTGGCAAGCCACTCCCATCCGGTCACATGGGCGGCAAGCCACTCCCATCCGGTCACATGGGCGGCAAGCCGCTCCCACAAAGGAGGCCACACCCACAGAGTAGGTTCAAACAATTTTTGAAACCCACCTTGATTCTCTCCTTGATTAGTTTCCATCCATTGCTTCTTGTTCTGCCTTCAGGTGTTTTGGAGAATAGCTTGACTCCCTCTTCTTTGTGGCAACTCCTCCAATGTTGGAAGATTGCTATCATGTCACCTCTTGTCCTTTTTTTCACTAGACAAGGTATACCCAATTCCTTCAACTGTTCCGCCTATGTTTTAGCCGCCAGTCCCCTAATCAAGGTGGCGAGGTGGCGCAGTGGTTAAATGCAGCACTGCAGGCTACTTCAGCTGACTGCAGTTCTGCAGTTCGGCTGTTCAAATCTGGCCGGCTCAGGGTTGACTCAGACTTCCATCCTTCCGAGGTGGGTAAAATGAGGACCCGGATTGTTGTTGGGGGCATTATGCTGACTCTGTAAACCGCTTAGAGAGGGCTGAAAGCCTATGAAGCGGTATATAAGTCTAACTGCTATTGCTATTGCTATTGCTATCATTTTGCTTGCTCTTCTCTGCACTCTTTCCAGAATCTCAACAACTGTTTTTTATATCGTGGTGACCGAAACTCAATTGAGTCTTCTGTGGATTCAAATGAGATTTCATCATTCCCCTGTTCAGCCATCAGTGTAGAGTCCCACGGATCTGCCAGGATGAAGGAATGGAGAGCTGAAAGACATTTATATCCTGAAAAGCACGGTAGACCAAATAAAGATAATACATTCGCATTGTGGAGTGAATGAATCACAGCTGAGAGACATTTCTGAACCAACTTCCGAGTAAGTGCTCAGCAAACACTACACGGTTAAGAAGAGACTGCTAGCTGGGGAATATAAAATCTTAAATGGTGCTGGATGCGTCAGCCTGAGTTACCGTTTTCGGAACGGCACAGATGTTAGGATAAGGAAGCGTAAATGGAAATTAAAGAGAAACACATTTGGAACAGATGTGAGGAAGTGGTTATTTATCTATTTCTTTATTTATTTAATCCATGCTGAGCATCACAATTGTGGGGAATGGCCTAAAAAGGGGGGGGGGAGCGAGAGCAAAAAAAAAACGGTTAAGGCAAAGGAGGGAAGGAACGATCAGATGGTATCATGAGGGAATTGAACGCCGAGAAGGGAAATGAGATCTCATGAGGCAAATGGCTTGAATTTCATGTCTGGTATTGGGTAAACAGACAGAACTCTGCCGTTTTTCCATTTAATGACTCAAAATGGAGTCGGTGTTTAGGGCTAACAAAGAAACATTGTCTCTACGAAAGGAAAATGAAGGGATGTGGAACGAGTTACCTTGGATCTGGTTAATCAAGGTAGTCTGGTCCATGTCACTTAACCTCTCTGGAATGTTCTATGTACCCACTTGGTGGAAGAATATGTGGGAGGAATAATCACCCGAGGAAGATCTCAATTCAACCAGGCCCGTGTATTTCATTTCACCCATTTAAATCGCCATCTCATATTGTAGAATCTTCATGCCATAAATAGTTCTGTCTTGAGCTTCTCCAAGAATGGACTTCTTGGAAGACCAAGGCAATTGGGCTAGAAGCCAAGGCCATAAACTCATGGTACAGGTTGATGATTGGCTTCATATCAGTGGTGAAATTCCAAGACACCTGAAGAGAAGGAATAATGGATGGAAAGGAGAGTTTCAACCTGGAAATAAGGAGAAATTTCCTGACAGTGAGAACAATCAACCCATGGAACAGAAGTTGCCTTTGGAAGTTGTGGGAACTTCATCCCTGGAGGCTTTCAAGAAGAGACTGGACTGCCCTCTGTCAGAAATGGTATAGGGTGTCCTGCTTGGGCAGGGGGTTAGACTAGATGATCTACAAAGTCCCTTCCAACTCTGTTAATCTGTAATTCTCTTTTTGTTGGCTTTCCAATCTTGCTTGCTTTTCCCTTATTCCTAGCAAAATATTCAAGCAATGGATGGATAGATGGAAATCTTTTTTTTGTTTTTGGCTTGCGGAGCACTATAACAGAAAATGGGTTTGATTAGAATTTGCTCATGGGCTCCCTTGATCTCAATTCAGCCAGGCCCGTGTATTTCCTTTTACCCATTTAAACCGCCATCTCATATTGTGGAATCTTCGTGGCATAACTAGTTCTGTCTTGAGGTTCTCCAAGAATGGACTTCTTGCAAGACCAAGGCAATTGGGCTAGAAGCCAAGGCCATAAACTCATGGTACAGGTTGATGATTGGCTTCATATCTGTGGTGAAATTCAAATTTTTATACTACCGGTTCTGTGGGCGTGACTTGTTGGGCGTGGCAAAGGAAGGATACCGCAAACTCTCCATTCCTACCCCACTCCAGCGGAAGGATACCGATATTAAAAAAAATGCATGTGTTTAAGTTTGGTTTATTCAATTTTACTGGGGAACAGCAGCCTCGTGACTGGAAGCCAATGGTCTTGGGCCAAATCTAGACCCAGACCATCCCAAAATGAACTCCCAATCCAGATGTCCCTGTTTTGAAGTTCTTGCACCTGGACAATTTAGTTTCCAACTTGACCTCCATGCCTGCCATCAAGGCTGCCTCCTTTCTTCCTGCCAAAAGTAGGGTGGGGGGCAGAAGAGAAAGCTTAAGTGAGTCCATATGGCGCTGAACAATTGGCAGCAAAATTCTTTTGCCAGCCTTGTAGTGCAACTCCGATTGTATTTCAATGTTCACGGAATTGGTTGACTATTTATGAACCATCCAAGACCTGCCAGGAGCTGCTTAATCTATGAATTCGCCTAATTATGTCCTGAAAGCACCGGAGAAACTGCTGTGGGATTTTCAGAGCGAGCCAAAATCCATTTTTTTTTGGTCCAAAGTGGTACTCCATCCCATCACCACCACCAAAAAAAAACCCACAGATCCCAAACAGGACGTAGAGATCCTGCCTACAAGGTACGACAATTTCCTGGCTGGATATTCTTTTTTTTAAAAATATATATATTTATTTTTTTTAAACAAAACAACACATACAAAATAAAGCAAGAAAAAAAACAACTTTCGTCCATTTCATCAAGCATGTCGTTTGGTTACAAGTTTTGGTGCATCAATTCTTAAGATTAAGAATAACATCGCTGGTTTTGCATTAAACATAACTGAATATTTCGCTGTCATTGAGCATTATGTGTTCAAATTACCATTAATTATACAGCTAGTCCTCAACATGCAACAGTTCGTTTAGTTACAACCACACTGGAAAAAAGGGACTTATGACCGTTTTTCACACTTAGGACCATTGCCGCATCCCCGGTGATCATGCGATTAATATTTGGATGCTTGACAACTGGTTTCGCCTCACAATCAGGAGCCTGTGAGTTCGATCCTAGGTAGAGGCAGCTATTTCTCTCTGGGCGCAAGGAGAATTTATCTGCTGAATAAAATTCTGCATTGGCAACAGGGAGGGCATCTGGCCAGTAAACCCTCTGCTCCATTCAGTTGCCCAGATTCCACCCCGACAGGGTTTAAGGGGTCATTAAAAGGAGAATGCTATTTATTCCTTCCTTTCTTAAACGGCGTCATCTGAAGCAGCCATTCTGGCTGGCTGGGGGAGGCAGAAACCAACGTGTTTCTTCAGAAAACCTAAGTTTGCAGAAAGAAGTGCAAGGGAAGAAGAAGAGATCTCTAAAGAAATGGAAAAGTAATTGCAGGCTCACAGCCAGGCAGGGAAGGTGGTGGGGGTGGTGTGGAGAGAGAGCCTCTAATCATGTCAGGCTGGATTTGCCGCTAATTAGCAGCCCTTGAAAAAGTAAAATTAAAATGTGCCCATGAATAAAGATGATATACACACACATGCACGCACGCACACACACACAAACCTGTGTGTCTTTGTGTATGTGTTTAAAAGAAAGAATACACCCACATATATACACTCAGTACGATGGGAAGATAGATGGATAGGTAGGTAGATGGGTAGATAGGCAGGCAGGCAGAGAGAAGATAGCAAGATAGATAAATAGATAAATGCATATAGATGATAGATAGATAGATAGATAGATAGATAGATAGATAGATAGATAGATAGATAGACAGACAGATAAATAGATAAAGATGGAGAGAGAGAGAGAGACAGACAGACAGAGGCAGACAGAGACAGACAGACAGACAATAGATAGATAAAGATGGATGGATAGATAGTAGATAGATACATCTAGCTATGTATCTATAGAGAGATAGAGAGAGAGAGAGAGACAGATAGTAGACAGATAAAGATGGATAGATAGATGATAGATAGATAGATAGATAGATAGATAGATAGATAGATAGAGATAGATAGAGATAGATAGATAGATAGATAGATAGATAGATAGATAGATAGATAGGTATAGATATAGTAGACAGATAAAGATGGATGGATGGATGGATGGATAATAGATGATAGATAGATAGATAGATAGATAGATAGATAGATGATAGATACATATATCTATGTATCGAGAGAGAGAGAGAGAGAGAGAGAGAGAGAGAGAGAGAGAGAGAGAAAGATAGATAGATAGTTAGACCGACAGACAGACAGACAGATAGATAGATGGATGATGGGTGGATGGATAGATGGATGGGAGAGAGAGATAGGTAGGTAAATAGCTAAATGATAGCTGGATGATATATAGATAAAGATAGAGGCTCTTGTGTGATATTACGAAAAAGCAATTCATCTTAGGCAAGAGGTTTTGTAAGGAAACAAATCTTAACTTTTCAAGTATTGTTTCTACAATTTAGATCAAAAGATACTGCAAATCAGCTTGAGAAAAAGGAGAATATTAGAAATCAATTATTTATCTGTATTGTTTTTAAGGATGTTTTCTCTTCTTTTCTCTCTTTTCTTTTTTCCTTTTCCTTTTAATATTTATAAACAATACCATAATGGAGGCTTTGTTGCCAAGCGGAAACATTCATATTTCCTTCCCCCCGCTTTTTAATGCGATAAAAAACAATTCAATGTATTTTGCTTGCTATATTTTATTAATGTTATATTCAGCATCAGTTGTGCAACTGTAGTAGCGATGCTTCTATAGACATTATCTCTTTTGGGAATATATTTCTGTTTGAGATTTAAAAAAATAAAAATTGGAATTTGTATCTGAATATGCAGGATGCTTGCATGTTTTATTCAACACACAGGTTTTTTTTAAGGGAATGCAATCACAATTTAAATATTATATCTATGTATTGCATATATAATGAACATAGTGTGGCATTTGCTATCTCAGGCTCTCATTTCAAGAGAAAAAGAGAACTTCTTAAGAACTTCCTTCCTTCCTTTCATCTCCCTCCCTCCTACTCCTCCCTCCCTCCTTCCTCCCTCCCTTATCTTAATCTTCCTTCCTTCCATCCTTATTTTAATCTTCCTTTTTTCCTTCCTTCCTCTCATCTCCCTCCTCTTCCTCTTCCCTCTCCCTCCCTCCTCCCTCCCTTCTTTATCTTAATCTTCCTTCCTTCCTTCCTCTCATCTCCCTCCTACTCCTCTTCTCCCTCACTCCCTCCTTCCTCCCTTCCTTATCTTAATCTTCTTTCCTTCCATCCTTATTTTAATCTTCCTTCCTCTCATTTCCCTCCCTCCTCTTCCTTCTCTTCCCTCTCTCCCTCCTTCCTTAGCTTAATCTCCCTCCCTCCCCCTCCTCGTCCCTCTCCCTTCCTCCTTCCCTCCCTCCATTATCTCAGGCTCCCTCCCTCCCCCTCTTCCTTCTTCTCTTCCCTCCCTCCTTCCCTCCCTCCCTTCCCTCCTTCCACTTCATAAAATGTATCTTCTGTTGCATCTATTGTCCCCCCCCCCGCACCCTTACCGTGGTTATTAAGGGTAGTTTGTTATCATTATGTAACCAAGCATATGTTCTCCCTTTCAATATAAAGCCCAGTGCACTTTCATCTCTTTCTCTATCATAGTTACTGAGCTAATAACAGGCACTTAAAAAAGATGACTAAAAATGGATTCTGTTCTCATCTTGTCCCTGAAACTAATATTGATCTGCATTGTACAAAGACATTTATAATAGAATAATCTCCCTTCAACTCTCCATGTTCTACCATGAAAGCTGTAGGGAAATCATTACTCTATATGCAGGTAGATGTACAGTATGCACGAGACAATCTTTATTAAATTTGCGTTTGTTTACCAGCCAGATCTGAGCGCATACAGAATTAACACCATTGCTCAATGAACACATGGTAAAAGTTAGCTGAAAAGATGGGAGCTGTATGTCGGAGAAGAAAAGAAATAAATTATTGGACGTAGATTTATTGTGCTGAATACACGACATTCAGTTGAAGAAAGATCCCTAGATTGGAATCATGATGCATTCTTGAATTATCGAATTATATCTTCAGGTAGTCTTTGACTTACAAACAACCAACTGACTTGACTAGTCCTCACACTTATGACCATTCCAGCATCCCCACAATCATATGATTAAAATCCATAGATTGATAGATGATAGAGGTATAGATAGACAGATAAATAGACAAATAGATACCGAGGACGGACAGGCAGACAGACAAGACAGATAGATATAGGGAAGATAGATGGATCACAGATAGATAGATAAATAGATAGATAAGCAGGCGGACAGACAGACAGATGGATAGATACCAATGATAGAGGGACAGAAAGATAGACAGATAGATGAGAGAGATATAGATGGATGATAGATAGACAGACACAAAGACAGACGGACAGATAGATATATATATAGATACATAGATACATAAATACATGTACATAGATACATAGCTTATAGATAGATAGATAGATAGATAGATAGATAGATAGATAGATAGATAGATAGATAGATAGATAGATAGATAGATAGACAGACAGACAGACAGACAGACAGACAGACACATAGGTACGTAGATACGTAGATAAGTAGATACGTAGATACGTAGATACGTAGATACGTAGATACGTAGATACATAGATACATAGATACATAGATAGATAGGTAAGTAGATAGATAGATAGATAGATAGATAGATAGATAGATAGATAGATAGATAGATAGATAGATAGATAGATAGATAGATAGATAGATAGATAAGTAGGTAGGTAGGTAGGTAGGTAGGTAGGTAGGTAGGTAGGTAGGTAGGTAGGTAGTTTGGTGTTCTGACCCCCCCCCCCAGCCTGTGAATAAACCAGAACACAGGCTTGGCTGTTTGCCACTGTTTAATTTACTGAGATAACGAATCCTTTGGCTGAGGGCCCAGGCAACTCACATTCAATAGAGTATCTCTGCAGCAACCCAGATAGTTCAAATGAACAGACAGGGCTAGAATACACAGATAGATTTTCTTAACTACTAATTCGAACGGTTGTTTTCTGCAAATGTCCCCTCCCAACGCCTCACCTATAATCTCTCTTGGGAGGGGTCAATCCACAACCACCTGTGCTTATTCATCTTCTGTGACTCTGCCTACGGAGTTGCTGCTTCCGTTTCTCAGCCCTTCTCAATCTGGCATCAGGGACCAACTCCCTTTGATCTTCCCCACTGCTCCATGCCTCAGGAGCCTCCTGGTGGCCAACCAGCCTCTCTGGTCCCTGCTCTGAGTCTGAACCCTGCCCAGGGTCCTCCACATCATCCAGGGCAGACTCATATGGTTCCTCGCTATCCGAGTCCATCAGCAGCTCAACCGAATCCTGCTGGGCCATAACAGGTAGGTAAGTATGTAGCTAGGTAGCTAGGTAGCTGGGTAGCTGGGTAGCTGGATAGCTGGGTAGCTGGGTAGCTGGGTAGATAGGTAGATAGGTAGATAGGTAGATAGGTAGATAGGTAGATAAATGGATGGATGAATGTATGGATGGATCTTGAAGCTCAGTTGAAGAAAAGGCCAGGTTTATGAGACTGGAGGAGTTGTTCTCCCCAACCTCTCACTTTGCTGCAATTATAGGCAAACATAATCACTTTAATTAGCTCTACGAGTAATCTCCATAATCTTTCTTCTCTGATTTGGATCCTGTATTAGTTACACCACAACTTGTACTCACAAAACGGCGATGAGATTTCCTCCTATTTTGCCGTTCTAATTTTTCCCAGCTTCCCTTGCCTGCTGCCCACGATAAGCAGTAAAGAATCGTAATTTTGGGATCAGTTCACCCAGCCAAGCCCACCCAGTCATGCCCACAGAACTGGTGGTAAAAAAATTTGAATCCCACCACTGGATCAGTGGTTGCTTTTATGACTTTCCCAGGTCTATGAAGGAAGGAAAAGCTGAAAGGAAGGAAAAGTTAGATTATTTCCGAGTAAATAAAAAATACAAACTTCTATCAAAAGTGTATTGAATAGCGCAGGTGTCTCTCCAGCTCTATCCATTTGAATTGGCCAATTGATACGATTTGAATAGAATCATTGATTTGGATCGGCACAAACCTTGGATGTGTATGCGTACACTTGCACGCTCTAGTACATTACACATCGACCCACAAAACCATCTCCCTTCTTCTCAGTAAGAAAACTCTGATGATGAGAACTTATTTGCTTATTCTTAATTTGTAGCTGGCGTAAGTAATTAAGAATGTGATTGTATTCCCCCAAGGCAAACACTAATGAAACTAAATACTCTTTCTTGCAATATCTTTGCCAGATGAATAAGTTCAAGTTACTTAGTCTTTCACTCGCTTTTTCTCTCTGTGTGCATACACACCCATGTGTGTGTGTGTGTGTGTTTAATGATGTGTAGACTGTCGAATTGCTCTCATTTAATGTTTTCCGTGTATCCTTCCTCTTTTCTTTAAAACTCCATATTTTCCTCCGCCTCCAAAGTTTACATACTCTCAAAAAAAACTACCTTACTCTACAGCTGTAGGAAATAATTTTAACTTACAGGGTTTTCTTTTTTTTAATTGCATTTTTAGGTTGCCACTTTTCCTGTTTGTGAGATACCTGCAATGAAACTCCACAATGAGCTATATATCAGGGGTGTCAAACTCAATTTCATTGAGGGCTGCATCAAGGTTGTGTTTGAACCTCAGGGTGCAGGCGTGGCTGGGGCTGGGGGTGGCCAGTTCAACATCACTCGTGTTGGGGGCTCCTGTGGTGGCCAGAGCACGCTCCCTGTGGAAACGGGCTCCCGAGCTCCGTTTTCGCCTGCGATGGCCTCCTGCAATCCTCTGCCAGAGAAAACGGAGATCAAGATGGCTGCCCACAGCCCTCACAAGAGCAGTCTTCCAATATTTGAGGGGCTGCCACAGAGAGGAGGGGGGCAAGCTATTTTCCAAGGCACCCGAAGGCCAGGCAAGGAATAATGGATGGAAACTGATCAAGGAGAGATTCAACCTGGAAATAAGGAGGAACTTTCTGACCATGAGAACAATCAACTCATGGAACAGAAGTTGCCTTCGGAAATTGTAGGAGCTTCATCACTGGAGGCTTTCAAGAAGAGACTGGACTGCCATCTGTCAGAAATGGTGTAGGGTCTCCTTTTGGGCAGGGGGTGGACTAGATGACTTACAAGGTCCCTTCCAACTCTCTTAATCTGTTAAACATGTCTACAAATCTCACCTACAATAATGAAACGTCCCATCGTGAACTGAATTACGTTTACTCTCAGTCTAGATTTTAGCTTTCTCATTCATTCCCGTCCTTGAAATATTTCTCTGGAAATTCCTCTGTCACTACTTTCCCCCATACTTAAATCATATGTATTGGCTTGATTTTTTTTCTAAAAAAAAATCTAATTACAAAAGAGATAGGCAAAATATTATATATAGTAGATCAAAATTAACTAAGGGTTATTAGACTAATTGAAGTCAATGAGTCTGTTTCAGAAAAATTATTTTGAGGTTGGCAGCCTAAAGCAGTTAAGGGAACAAAGGAAAGATTTAATAGTCTTTTCAGTTCCTGACTTCTGGATCTTTTACAGTTTAATTTACATTAAACACATTATTAAACAAAGAATTAAACCTGTGATTAATTCTGATTTATAGTATGAGAAGCTGAATAGTGAATCGGAGGAAAATAAATGCTGTTTTTTTAAAACTTCTAGAAGCCATCTATTTTAATGTGTCAGCTTCATGTCCAACTAAATATTATTAATAAATCATTTTTTTTGTTAAAGTATCGCACGTTAGAACTGAAATGGATTTAGAGAGTAGCCGATATTGGAAAAATCAGCTTGGAGATTCTCTTGCTTTTCTTTCTGAATTGACAATTGCATTCATTTCTTCTGCTGGGTTTTTCATCTGTGAGTCCTCAGGACCATTGATCACAGAGAAAGAGGGACAAGCTAATTATTAATGGTTACTCTTCCAAGAAAGAGTTGGTTCGGCTCAGCATCTGGAGATGCCACCATACCTGGAATCTGGAGCTAGCAGTCAGAGGTGGGTTCCTATCAGTTCACACCAGTTCGGTAGAACCAGTTCGTCAAAACTACCGAACTGGTTAGAAGAGGTTCCACAAGAGGACCCGGAAAGCAGGCCACACCTACAGAAGAGCTTCCAAAATTTTTGAAACCCACCACTGACACACACACCGACAGACAGACAGACAGACAGACTCACACAGAGAGAGAAAGAGAAAGCGAAAGGAAGAAAGAAAGAAATAAAAAAGAAAGAAAAAGTGTGAGAGAGATGAAAGAAAAAAAGGAAAAAGGGATAGAGAGACAAAAGGAAGGAGAGAGAGAGAGAGAGAGAGGGAGAGAGAAAACACATGGCCCGCAAGCCACTCCCACCAGGTCACATGGCAGGCAAGCCACTCCCACAAAGGAGGCCACAGTTGTTGTTAAAACAACTTCAACACACGCAATGTTCTGATTGCACCACAAATGCAGGAGTCATCCTTACCTTTCACAGAGGCACTGAGTTTTATAAATAGGAGCATGATAGTGTAGAATAATCATATCCAAGGACCAGTGGTGGGTTTCCAAAAATTTTGGAAGCTCTTCTGTAAGTGTGGCCTGCTTTCTGGGTCCACTGGTGGAACCTCTTCTAACCAGTTCGGTAGATTTGACGAACCGGTTCTACCGAATAGGTGCGAACTGGTAGGAACCCATCTCTGTGGTGTAGCCTCCAGACCTCTAATCAAATTTGTTGCTCTTCTCTGCACTCTTTCCAGAGTCTCAACATCTTTTTCATTGCGTGGCACCCTGTCACTTTCATTCTCCTACAGGCATTTTTTTTTTAATTTTTTTAAAACTTTATTTAGGCTTTGATCCCTTGGGTTCTGATCTAAGGCTATAGAAAATTGGGCACAATTCTCTTTGACTCATAACCAGATAAATGGAGCTGGGCTTTCTTTTCATAATCACAAAGCAGCGTAAGATCATCCTCCAGCCGCAAGTTTAGCGAATCTGTGTATTAAAGATTAACTTGGATATTATGGAAGGGAGAAAAAAAAATTATAACCATGAACATCATAGCTTGAGAATGAATTACATTAACTTCATTTGTGGCTTAGAGGCATTCTCTTTGAAATGCTGAAATCTAATTCACAAACGATATGTTCCGGTATCATAATGATTTATATTCATCTTGGTAAGCTCTTCAATCCACAAGGAATTAAATTCCCAAGCCATCTCAAGGATTAAAACAATATCATCACTGTTAGGCCATTCTGATACCTTAATTGTTATTACAGTCTAACCTTAAATATTCAGCTGTAATTTTATAACGGTTTGAACGATGCTTTGAGGAATTTATTTCTTTACGATCTTGGGTGTTTTTTGTTTAAAATTATTATTATATTAGTGCTTAAAAAGCAGGGAAGCCAAAACTAGGTTTTTTTTTCCTGCCACGGATTAAAAAGCAAAACAGAGAGGGTGAAAACAAAAGAATTTATCTCCACTGATGTGGCTTGACACATGAACAAGAGACTGAACAGTTGCCATGGCAATAAATGTGCTGGACTTATATGCATGCATTTTCTGCTATAGGATTTTGATTAATGGCATTGACTAGGGAGCTGGAGAGAGGAGGAAGAAATGGAACACAATGGAAATGGACTGTAATGGATGGACTCAGCCCTCTTAGTTGCTCGGAGTATTTTGCGGCATTAAGGAAATGACATAAGAGTTGCTAGCCATATTCACACGGAGTTTGCAGAGAATGCCTTTGGACAAGTCTTCTGCCAGATACGTCGTCCGAACCTGCTTTTTTCTCTTTTGAAAAATGCACGCCTTCAATCGGAGAACCACGTTATAATGCCTTGGTAGGATCATGCTTGGAATTGCATCCAGTCTTGGTTGCCACGATATAAAAAAAAAAAAGATGTTGAGACTTGAGAAAGAGTGCAGAGAAGAGCAACAAAGATGATTATGGGACTGGAGGCTAACCCATGAAGGACCATTGCTGGAATTGGGCATGTCCCTTTAGGAGGCCAGATCCTGAAGAGGAAACTCAAATACTTTGGCCACCTCATGAGAAGGAAGGACTCCTTGGAGAAGAGCCTCATGCTGGGAAAGATGGAGGGCAAAAGAAGAAGGGGACGACAGAGAATGAGGTGGCTGGATGGAATCACTGAAGCAGCCGGCATGAGCTTTAATGGACTCCAGAGGATGGTAGAGGACAGGAAGGCCTGGTAGAACGTTGTCCATGGGGTCGTGATGAGTTGGAGATGACTTCGCAACTAACAACAAGTCTAGTGAAAAGAAGTACTAGGGGTGACATGATAGCAGCGCTCCAATATTTGACAGGCTGCCACAAAGAAGAGGGGGTCAAGCTATTCTCCAGAGCACCTGAGGGTAGAACAAGAAGCAATGGATGGAAACTAATCAAGGAGAGAAGCAACCTAGAACTCAGGAGAAATTTCCTGATAGAACAATTAATCAGCGGAAAGACTTGTCTCCAGAACTTGTGGGGACTCCAACACTGAAGATTTTAAAGAAATTTATTTATTTATTTATTTATTTATTTATTTATTTATTTATTTATTTATTTATTTATTTATTTATTTATTTATTAGACTTATATACCGCTTCATGGGGCGTTCAGCCCTCTCTAAGCGGTTTACAGAGTTAGCATATCGCCCCCACAGTCCGGGTCCTCATTTCACCCACCTTGGAAGGATGGAAGGCTGAGTCGACCTTGAGCTGGTGAGATTTGATTTGAACTGCTGAACTGCAGATCACAGTCAGCTAAAGTGGCCTGCAGTACTGCACCCTAACCACTGTGCCACCTTGGCTCTCCAGCCATTTGTCTGATATGTTTCCTGTTGGAGCAGGGGGATTGGATTAGAAGACCTCCAAAGTCCCTTCCAACTCTTGTTCCTCTGTTATAGAATTCTTTGGCTTGGCAGTCTACACCATTCAGTTTGAAAAAAGGCATATCCCCTTGGGATTATAGAAAAATGGCACTCCCAATTAGATTTATATACCACTTTACAACACTCTCTGGAAGAGCAAAGGTGCCAGGCTTTGAACCACCACATCAGCAATGGACAATCCTGAATAGGATTCGCACCTCACATGACTTCTGCTGGGACTCTCTGTATAAGTGGAGCATAGCATCCTCCCCTCAGTGTGACTGTAGTCCAGTGGTGGGATTTCTGGTCGACAAGCTCAGCGTCTTAGCCACTAAGCCACGCGTCCCACGTTTGATAGGATCCCCTGAAATCCTATTTGGGAAGTATAAAACTTATTAAAACAACAGCTTTTAATGGGCTCCTATAAATGCCTTAATTGCGCCATTCCAGCTGAGTTAATGACGTTTGACTAATCATAAGCAAATACATTTAAAGAAGCAAAAATGAGCACAAACGCTCAGCTGCCATTTCGGTTACAGAACATCCCTTCTCGAATTTGCTAACAGGTATTTTACTCAGAGGTAACTGTTACCGGGATGCAAATATTTGTCCTGGGGTGGCAGAGCTTCAGTGTGAAAGGTACTTCCAGAAATGGAGACGTGAAGGTCTTACCTGGGCTGGCAGGTATAGGTTGCTTTCTGTAATGTAAACATCGGCGATGGAGAGATAAGCAATGCTTTTCTGTATCAAAGATAAACGAATCCAGGTATACTTCAGAAAAAGCGGGGATTGAACTCATTCACCGTTGCTTAGAATTCATTTTTAAAAAGCTGGGTGTTTCAAAACAAGAAGTAGTTTTACCATTATAATAAGTTCTTTAAGGAAATATTTCTCTCTTTTTCCCTATATTTCTAAACAAAATAGTTTGGCCTTCCTTCCTTCCTTCCTTCCTTCCTTCCTTCCTTCCTTCCTTCCTTCCTTCCTGTCTGTTTGTCTGTCTTTTTTTCTTTCTCCCCCCTCCCTCCTTCCCTCTTTCCCCACTCCTTCCTCCCTCCCTTCTTCTCTCATTTCCTTCCTTCCTTCCTTCCTTCCTTCCTTCCTTCCGTTCACCGACAAATGCGCGCCCACAGAAGCGCGCTGATAAATGAGTGCCGACGAAAGCGTGCCATTAACAAACAACGCGAAAACAACGTAATAACCCTAATCCTAACCCTAACCCTAATCCTTACCTTAACCCTAATTGCGTTTTCGTCGGTGCGCATTTATCGGCGCGCTTCTGTGAGAGCTATTTCGTCCTCACTGTTTTCTTGCCGTGGTTTTGTCGGCGCGCTTTTGTCGGGCGCGCATTTGACGGGTCACGCCTTCCTTTCACTTCATTTCCTTCCTACCTACTTCTCTTTTTCACTGTTTTCTTCCTTCCTTCCTTCCTTCCTTCCTTCCCACCTTCCTTTCTTCCTTCCCCCAATAGTCTGTTTCATCTTATATTGGAAAAATACAATGTGACATCTGGAGAATAAATTGTTCAGTCAGCCAGAAATACGCCTTGTAAAAATTGCTTAGGTTTCTGTAACAAGATTATTTACTGCAACTGTTGGCTGATAATACACTACATTTTTGAAATGGACCTTTTATGAATCACATCAAGGTCTGTGGAAATGTATTCAGTGCATTAATCTACCACACTGCACATTTTATACCACTTCTGCGATGGAGTTTGAAAATCAAAACACTGAATGAGACATACAGTTCTTTATAGCAAGTACAGAGTACATGAGTTGTAACTACAGTTTTGCTTTTGTGTGCATGATGTTTCATGCTAAATGTTGTGGATATTTATTGAGCAAAATGTGGCAGATTTGTTTCAGAAGCCTATAGAAGCCTGATGTGTGACAGACACCAGCATTTATTTTTGCATAAATTAAGAGCATAAGGCTTCATATATATTCATATAAAAAAAGATGTTGAGACTCTTGAAAGAGTTCAGAGAGGAGCAACAAAGATGATTAAGGGGTTGGAAGCTAAAAAGTATGATTGAATTGGATTGGATTGGATTTATTGGATTTATATGCCACCCTTCTCCCAAGGACTCAGGGTGGTGTACAACATTAAAAACAACAACCATAATACAAAAGTTAAAAAAAATTAAATAGAATATCCCAAACAAACCCAATTAGAATTAACAATAACATTTTTTAAAAAAATTCGAATTAAAATTAACAATGATCAAAAATTTATTTTGTTTTGTTCAGGCCAGGCTGGCTTGCTGGAAAAGCCAACTTTTTAGGGCGTGTCGGAAGGACCGGAGGTCGGGGATTATATGAAGCTCCGGGGGCAGCTCATTCCAGAGGGAATGTGCTCCCACAGAGAAGGCTCTCCCCCTGGGGGTGGCTAGCCGACACTGTCTGGCCGAAGGAACCCTGAGGAGGCCAACTCTGTGGGATCGCACTGGACGGTGGGAGGCTACCGGTGGCAGTAGGTGGTCTCGCAGGTACCCTGGGCCTAAGCCATGGAGTGCTTTAAAGGTCATAATTAGTACCTTGAATCGCACCCGGAAGACAACCGGCAACCAGTGCAGGCCGCCTAAAAGGGGTGTAACATGGGAGCACCTAGGTGCCCCCATGATAATCTGCGCAGCCACATTCTGGACCAGCTGAAGCCTCCGGGTGCTCTTCAACGGCAGCCCCATGTAGAGAGCATTACAGTAGTCCAGGCGAGAAAGGACGAGGGCATGAGTGACTGTGCACAGAGGATCCCGATCCAGGAAGGGGTGCAACTGACGTACCAGGTGAACTATGAAGACTGATTGCTTGAATTGGGAATGTCTAGTCTAGGGAAAAGAAGGGGAGACATGACAGTGGTGGTCGCTAATATTTGAGAGGCTACCACAAAGATGGGGAGGTCAATCTATTCGCCAAACCACCAGAAGGCAAGACAAGAAACAACGGATGGAAACTAATCAAGGAGAGAAGCAACCTAGAACCTAAGGAACAATTTCCAGACTGTGAGAACAATCAAGCAATGGAAGAGTTTGCCTTCAGAAGTTGTGGGTGCTTCATCTTTGGAGGCTTTTAAGAGGCCTCTTCACGCCACATTTTCAGCTTCCGCATATCCTATTTTTCGCCTGTTCCGGGCGGCGGGGATCGGAATGGGTGGAAAATGGGGTGCGTGGAGGCTGAAAATGTGTGTGTGTGTGTGTGTGTGTGTGCGCAGAGGCCAAAAATGGGATGCGGAGGCTGAAAATGAGCCGCGTGGAGGTGGCAATAGGCTATGGCCATCCCTGCAGCCTGAAACAGCTGATGATTGGGAGGTGGATCCAACCAACAATCAGCTGCTTGTGCTAATCAGGCTGTGGTGAAGCTGAAACTGAAAGAGGCTTTTTGCTACAAGGAGGCAAATTGCTGGGAGACAGAGGCCAAAGGGGGTTGGTGGGTGGGTGGGACTACATTTGGTGTATAAGACGCACCTAAATTTTCATCCTCCTTTTGGGGGGGGGGGGCGGGGAAAGGTGCGTCTTATACTCTGAAAAATACGGTAAGTTTATAAATTGTCTAGAGGTTGCAAGAAATGTTTCCATTCTTTGGTAGATCTCTCTGGGCCATCTCTGAGTGCCATAGAAGAAAATGCAGATGTATTTTTAATACTAGCATCGTTTTCAGCACTTGGGAGCAATGTCTTAATTTGCCCTGAAATTGTAAAGAAACTCTCTTTTTTTTTTAAAGGCATAAATATTAAACAAGTCATTGCTGCATGTACGAAATGGCACTGACTGGAAAATTAGGAATAAATGTACAGAGAAGTAAAAAGATTTGCTATTCAGGGCTTGACCAGCTGAAACAATGCTACACCCATCCAAAGTAATGAAATGAAATTTACTCTGAAATGAAATTTACGGGCTGTAGAGATCGTCCTTTTGTTCTCTTCTTCCCCAAATATAGCTGAGCTGTTTTATCGGCTGCTCTCAAAGTCTGAAATTATGATAATAATAAAATCTGAAATTATAATAAACGGGAGACCTAGCGGCTCAGAATGGGCTGCAAGAACAGCAAAGTGATTTTGCTGCGAAAAGGGCAATTTTTACAAGCGACATCAGAAGAATTAAATTTCGTATTTTCCACCCAGGAGCTTGGGATCCTCTCCCTCTCTCAACCAAAGTTGGTATGTTCCCTGTAAGATAAAAGTAAAGTTCCCCTCACACATATGTGCTAGTCGTTCCCGACTCTAGGGGGTGGTGCTCATCTCTGTTTCAAAGCCGAAGAGCCAGCACTGTTCGAAGATGTCTCTGTGGTCATGTGGCTGGCATGCCTCAACACCGAAGACTCACGGAACGGTGTTATCTTCCCACCAAAGGTGGTTCCTATTCTTCTACTTGCATTCTTACGTGGTTTTGAACTGGTAGGTTGGCAGAAGCTGGGACAAGTAACGGGAGCTCACTCTGTTATGTGGCGCTAGGGGTTCGAACCGCCGAATTGCAGACCTTTCTGATCGTCAAGCTCAGTGTCTTAGCCACTGAGCCACCGCGTTCCTACTTTCCCTGTAGAAAATGCAAAGTTTGGACTGTTAGTATGACTCACTTAATGGGCATGCTATGAATTGCCAAAGCA
>NC_045554.1:43750517-43760517 GCF_009769535.1 Thamnophis elegans | reverse complement strand
CATGCCGGCCACATGATCACAGAAATGTCTTTGGACAGCGCTGGCTCTTCAGCTTTGAAACGGAGATGAGCACTGCCCACTAGAGTCGGGAACAAATTGCACATGTGTGCAAGGGGAACCTTTATTATTACTGTAACGTGCTCTACATGGGGCTGCCCCTGAAGAGTGTCCGAAGACTACAGCTGGTCCAGAATGCAGCCGCGCGAGCGATAATGGGTGTACCGAGGTACACCCATGTTGCACCTATCCTCCGCGAGCTGCACTGGCTTCTTATCGGTCTCCGGACTCACTTCAAGGTGCTAGTCGTTACTTTTAAAGCCCTACATGGTATCGGACCTGGCTACCTGAGAGACTGCCTCCTGCCATTTACCTCCCAACGACCAATAAGATCACACAGGTTGGGCCTCCTCCGGGTGCCGTCAACCGGACAATGCCGGTTGGCGGTTCCCCGAGGGAGGGCCTTCTCTGTAGCTGCACCGGCCTTGTGGAATGAGCTTCCTGCTGAGATCCGGACCCTCACCACCCTCCCGGCCTTCCGTAAGGCGACTAAGACCTGGCTGTTCCGGCAGGCCTGGAGCTGTTGAGTATTCCAGCCCCATTTGAAGAAATGGATGCTGTATTGATTTTAATTTTGTAATTTTAAATGTTTTAAATGTTTTTATTTGTTGTTTTTATTTGCTGTGAGTTGCCCAGAGTCCCTAGGGAGTGGGCAGCATACAAATACCATTAAAGTTTGAAAGTAAAGCTTGAAAGCTTTACCTTTACCTTACAAAGAGGTGAACATACACGTTGCTGAAGTTGGGCAATTTACTGTCCAAATTTGTCAATGCAATCTTGGAGAGGGATGCCCTCCAAAAGAGAGGTGTGGCTGTTGGGTAGGGTTACGGCGTCACCATCTCCAGTTCACAGTCACTAATCCTCTGAAACTGATGTTGGAAATGTTTATAGGATGTCCTGAGGCAGAGGCATCCAACCTGGACAATGTTAAGACTTGTGGACTTCAACTCACAGAATTCCCCAGTCAGCAAGGAATTCGGGAATTCATGGGAGTTGAAGTCCACAGCCTATAGATGGACACCCCTGTCCTAGAGTTTGAGATGGTGTAGTCCATGGGGGGTGGGGTGGGGGGAACCTCTACACAAATACTCTTGGATCTCCCGATTATTGTTGTCAATCACGAACATGGTTTCTATGCCCTTCTTTCTCCTGGAAAAGTTCACACTTTTCTTTTGTTCATCTTGTGCTTGTCAATTGGACAGTAGTCATCAGTTCCAGTCACGGGAGCCAATGAGAAGGTTTTGTGGATTGGGATGGCCTTTCCAAGATGCCGATTGTAAGATTTTTTACAAAAAATACTATTTGCTATAATGGCATCTCTTATTTGCCTAATGCCATCTGATAGGTTCTTTGCTGCTTTCCAGTGGTTTGAGCTGGTCATAGTTCAGATGTAATTTCTTAGCTACTTTCCATCCAGATTCAATCACTCTGCATTTGAATTACTAATGCATGCATCTTTCGTTTGTAGCTGATACAGACATAATTCCATTCGATCTAAAAAGCCTAGGTCAAAATGGCTTAAAATGGGTTTAATTAAATTTTAAGAAACTGTTTAAATATGGACGACGTCTGAAATTTAACTAACACATACCTCATGCTTTTTTTCATTCTAAGGTAATATGTGCTGGTCATTCCTGACTCTAGGGGATGGTGCTCATCTCTGTTTCAAAGCCGAAGAGCCAGCACTGTCCGAAGACATGGCCGACATGACTCATGCTCTTCGGCATGTCCGAAGACGTGGCCGGCATGTTCCCTTCCCACCAAAGGTGGTTCCTATTTTTCTACTTGCATTTTTTATGTGCTTTTGAACTACTAGGTTGGCAGAAGCTGGGACAAGTCACGGGAGCTCACCCTGTTATACGGCGCTAAGGATTCTAGCCGACCTTTCTGATCAATCTTAGCCACTGAGCTACCCTCCCATTCATTCATTCTAAGAAGACATTTTACCCCCCATTCTAAGACTTTTATTTGTTGACTGTATCTTCTTGACTAACATCCAACAAGACAACTGCCTCTTGTTTTTAGATTCAGACATTTTCTTTAAAATCAACATGTTAGTTAGGCATGTAAATCTGTTTATTGTAGCTTCAGAAATAGTGCCAGGGTATGAAGCATCTGGAGCCGCGGAGCAACTGAAAAACTCATTTGCAAATTTTAAGAGATTTTGTTCTGCCTTTGTCAAATGTTTGCTAAATTTAACGGTTACTCATAAGATCATGTGTGTTGCCTTTTTTTTTTAAAGATCAAAGCACGCCACGCTCTTGGCTCATGTTCTGCTAATCTAACCCCCCAATCTGCTACAAAGATTGATTTTGAAAAGCGGATAAAGACTGATGCAGTTCTGCTTAAGGGATCCAAACTGGTTGCGTGTAATTCAATTGAAGAATTCTAAGAATGTGCATGAAAACAGAGGTAGAATTTCTGCTGGAAGCAACTTTCTCTTGCTAACTCCTTAACTCTTCAATATCCAACATGTAATTGGTATTATCTGCAGTGTTTCTCTGTAAGTTATACTACAGGGCCCAAGGGCAAAAAGATATATATTGGGATTCCAAAAACATATCTAACTGATATGTAGATGATGTCTGACATGACCCCGGACTTAATGTTAATTAAATTAAAAATCATGTTAGTGGAAGCCTCTACCCAGTCATCTTAAATCCATCTGGACTTTGGCTGCAGATTATTCCCCTTTTGAACTATTTAAAGTTTGAAACTACACCCGGAGAATGGATATTTGGGGGAGTGGATAATATGGGAGGATGTGTTCCCAGAGGCATCATGATGGCTTGTACTGTCTATCAGTGGTGGGATTCAAATTTTTTACTACCGGTTCTGTGGGCATGGTGTAGCTTGGTGGGCGTGGCTTGGTGGGCGTGGCAGGGGAAGGATACTGCAAAATCTCCATTCCCACCCCACCCCACTAACCTGCTTTCCAGCCGATCAGCTGGGACTCAGGAGGCAGTGAATAGATGGGGATGGAGCCAGCCAGAGATGGTATTTGCCGGTTCTCTAAACTACGCAAAATTTCTACTTCCAGTGCGCCGGAACTTGTCAAAACTGGCTGAATACCACCTCTGCTGTGTATCTATGATCAAGAGTGGAACAAACTGAGATTCCAAATTTCCAGATAGCTATTCATGTACTTTAATAACCAAACATGGTTTTCGAAAGCTAGAGTAAATACGAACAGAAGGATGTCGCCAACCGCCAACTGCCATTATGACTAAATATATTCATTCATTAGCTTTAGGCCTTCATGTCTAATTGGCAGGGGAAACCTGGGTTATTCTCCCCTTGTCATTTCTAGGGATTAATCCAACCGGTTGGTCTTTGTTGAAATGGAATGGTGTGGTGTTGGGCCAACACAATTGGGTGAGACGTTGCAACAGCCATTATTGAGCAGTAAGTGTGAAAGAAGAGTGAGAATGCAAAAAAATAAATAAAAATAAAAATGCAGAAATAGATGATTGAGACAGAGTCGCCATAGGAAAGGGCTAGAATGTTAATGCGATTCTCCGCAACAGATTGTCAGCCTGAGCTTAGAAGGATAGAAGTTTGACGTGTTGGTGTGAAGGAGAAGGCATTATCAACCCGCTTTCAACCATATGAGCAGTCAAATGAGCAGGTTTGAAGGAAATATCGTGTGAATGTTGAGGGGTAATAGTAAGCTTTGATAACAAATGTGTCAGGGTTCCAAATAGCTTCCAAAAGTAAATCAGAATCCGAGGCAACATATTGCTCAAAGTTCCAATTGATTAAGAGAGCCATGTTGGCACATCTGGGGAAACCTGATTCTGAAAGCTTCCTGGTTTTCCCCACCCAGTTGAAAGTTCAAGATCCTGCCCCCACACCCACACGTCCATCACATGGTCCAATCTCCCACTGCCATGCTGGCAGCTTCCACCCATCCAGTTCCGGTCAGGTGCAGAAGTGCATAGACAAAGGATGACCTTGGCTTCCTAGAAAGAATTTTGTTATGGCTACATCGCATCTAACTCCCTACAATCCCCCCTCCCATTTTCCCACCATAGAAAAGGCATAATAGAATCATAGAAAGTGTGGCTGGCCTGAGATTCACAAGGAAATATGGCTGCAGGCCTGACAAACCGGAGGTAAGGATAGATTTCAGGGACATGGGGGCTCAGTGCCTAAAACACTGAGTTGTCAATCAGAAAAGTCAGCCGTTCGGTGGTTCGAATCCCTAACAGAGTGAGCTCCTGTTACTTGTCCCAGCTTCTGCCAACCTAGCAGTTCAAAAACACGTAAAAAATGCAAGTAGAAAAATAGGGACCACCTTTGGTGGGAAGGTAACAATGTTCTGTGCACCTTCAGCGTTTAGTCATGCCGACCACATGACCACCGAGACGTCTTTGGACAGCACTGGATCTTCGGCTTTGAAACAGAGATGAGCACTGCCCCCTAGAGTCGGGAACGACTAGAAACATATGTGCGAGAGGAACCTTTATCTTTATCTAAGGATGGATTAGATTTTTGCTTGCAAACAAGCTACAATAACTTCTGTCCCTAGGTGGCTTTTTTATTTTCTATTTTATTGACATAACATTTCATATCAAAAATGAACTGTAGATAACCATTTTCCAGTCGGGCATTCTTTTTTTTTAAAAAAAAAAAGTATCACTAGCAATTGTATTAAAAACTACAACTACAGCTATTTGTCTATGGAGATTTTCAGTCATCCAGGTCATGGTTGTCCCAAAGGTGCTTTTCAAGAGGCAACTGGATTTTCTGGATGAAAAGTGAAAAGTCTTCAAAGAAAAACCAGAAAATCCAGTTGCCTCTTGAAAAAACACCCTTGGGACAACTATAACTGTTTTTTAAAAAAACCTAATACAAACTAACAAAAATTAAAAGAAAAAAGAGATGGTGCAGAAAAGAAAAAAGTAGAAAAGAAAAAATATTGTAAAAACAGGAAAAGAGATATATAACGAAATGATTTCCCTCTTCATTGCAACAAGAATGCATGATTTTAGTACCTTAACAACTTCTCTTAAAATACAACAAATGATTTCTTCTTTGCATATCCCATCTCTTATCCATAAGCAAATCTTTAAAAACCTTATCAGTTCACTCCTGATCAGCAGACATCCATTAAGATTTATCAGAACTATATCTATTTTAACTTTGATCAAATAAATCAACTTTGTATTCCTTCCTTTTGCTTTAAACAATCTTAGCAATAGCAGTTAGACTTATATACCGCTTCATAGGGCTTTCAGCCCTCTCTAAGCGGTTTACAGAGTCAGCATATCGCCCCCACAGTCTGGGTCCTCATTTCACCCACCTCGGAAGGATGGAAGGCTGAGTCAACCTTGAGCCGGTGAGATTAGAACCGCTGAACTGCAGATAGCAGTCAGCTGAAGTGGCCTGCAGTACTGCATTCTAACCACTGCGCCACCTCGGCTCTTGATCTTTAATTCCTTTATTCCTAGATTTCTTTTCTTTTTCTTTGTCTATTTTCACAAAAAATAATAATCAAAGCTTTAACAAGCTCTTGATGTGTAAATCCTTTTAATTATTGGTTTGGTTTAGGTTGGTTTGGTTTATTAGATTTATATGCCGCCCTTCTCTCAAGGACTCAGGATGGCGTACAACATAAAAAACCCCACATATTACAAAAGTTAAAAAGAATTAAATAGAATATCCCAAACAAACCCAATTAGAATTAACAATGACATTTTTTTAAAAAAATTCAATTAACATTAACAATGATCAATAATTTATTTTGTTTTGTTCAGGCCAGGCTGGCTTGCTGGAAAAGCCAACTTTTTAGGGCGCGTCTGAAGGACCGGATTATTAAGACATCAACATTTTTTCCTATTGTACATAGTTTGTTATTTTAAAATCCACTATTAGATCCATCTCAATTTTGTCTAGTAAAACGTGCTCCTCTTCTACAGCAGAAAGAATACAGATTAAATAGAAATCCATCTACGGAGTCAGATTTTCTTAAAATTCACGATGTTCTTTCAGTTCTATTCTCTTTGCATTTTTGCACTATGCCACACCCTCAAGCTTTGTTGATTACCTCTATCGATATTTTTATAATGCACTTGGGAGGGGTTTTTTTGGAGGGGGGGAATCGCTTTTAAATCTGTGTGAGTATTTTGCAAAGGCTCAGGACAGAGAAAGGGAGTTTAGAAATTTTAAAATGAAAGGTTTCGGAAAAGGCATGGTCTCCTCCCAAATAGTCCTTCTGTGGTTTATCCTTTTCTTTCGGCTTTCCAATAAAAGTGAGGTCTGTGTGCGGTTTCCCCCCAAAGCAGAAATCAAGCAATCTCAGAGAATTTGTTCCAAGAATCTTAAACAGGCTACTTGAGGGGAAAAAAAACCCAGTAATTTGTACCATCTCCCTTCAGTTTAGAAAGATTAACAAGGGATAGCTGTGTCAAGTCCTCTTAAAAATAATATGCTTTCATGCTATGTCTTAATGTAACACTATCTAACGCGGCAGATGTTTGGGGAACAAATTCTCCCCTTGCACAATAACTGAGGGATACCAACGTTCGGTGTGTGATTTGCCTTTTAGAACTGACAAGTGTCAAGGAGAAGCAGAGGCCAGAAAAAATCTCTCCCTCCCTCTCACTCTTCCTCCCGCCCTCCATCTCTCTGTCTCTCTACGCATTTGTGTTTTTGTGTGTGTGTGTGTAGATAAATGAACAGTGTTGAAATGAACTTATCAGAGAAATAGGTTGAAAATAGAGGAGGAGGAATAGAAGAGGGAGGAAGAGGAGGAGGAAAAGAAGGAGGAATAAGGGAAGAAAGATTGCTGGAAGAGGAATAGCAGAAGGAGGAGGAGGAAGAGGAGAAGGAGAAGAAGGAATAGGAGAAGAAGGATTGCTGAAGGAGGAGGAGGAGTAATAGCAGGAGGAGGAGGAGGAGGAGGAGGAGGAGGAGGAAAAGAAGCAATAGGAGAAGAAGGATTGTTGGAGGAGGAGGAATATCAGAAGGAGAAGGAGGAGAAGAAGGAATAGGAGAAGAAGGATTGCTGGAGAAGGAGGAAGAGGAGGAAGAGGAGGAATAGCAGAAGGAGGAGGAGAAGGAATAGGAGAAGAAAGATTGCTGGAGGAGGAGGAGGAATAACAGAAGGAGGAGGAGGAGAAGGAGAAGAAGCAATAGGAGAAGAAGGATTGCTGGAGGAGAAGGAGGAATAGCAGAAGGAGAAGGAGGAGGAGAAGGAGAAGCAATAGGAGTAGAAGAATTGCTGGAGGAGGAGGAAGAAGAGAAGGAGGAGAAGGAATAGGAGAAGGAGGAGGACAAGAAGGATTGCTGGAGGAGGAGGAGGAAATCAAATTTGTAGAAACTGAAATCGTGAAATTGTACTCTGATGTTTAACATGGTCAGATTCTGTGAGCATCAGAAAAGCCTGCGAGTACTTATGGGATATGGTGATAAAGAAATTACATACTTATTTGAGAGGAACATAAATAAAGATTAATAGGTTAATGAGTTATTTTCCTTTCATTACTACACCATTGTACTTTATTATAATTGCTTTGCACTCCTTTAATTAAATTTGAACTGAGGCCAACACAAGATAATTTGTTTTCCCTGTACTAAACAATGAGTATGCAGATTGGAAGTAGTGGAACCATAATCAGCCCTCTGTTTTGTAACACTCGTCTACTCGGAGTAGACATTATAATTGATAATTTGATTGTTGCAGCCCTCTGTACAATATATTTTAAAGGAGCATTAACATAATGGGAATTATGTCATGTGCCTAATCTGGGCTGTTTATTGTGTCACGGAATGAAGGAATGACTTTCGGGGTGAATTGAAGAAGAGATGCATCTTCCATTACTATTTGCATATTTGTATAAACAGGATGGAGCCATGATTTATTTAATTACATTTGATTGAAGCAGCAATAAAAGGGGCTGGGCTCATTAAAGAATGTTAACTTATAAATCATGGCACTGGGAATACTGTGTCCAGTTCTGGTCACAACAGTATAACAAAGGTTTTTTTTTTTCAAAAGAGTGCAGAGAAGAGCCACAAAGAAGGCAGGAGGATAAACTATATGATGACCAGTTAATAAAAATTAGTTTGTTGTGGACTGTAAGCAGCCAGGGGAGCTGGCAACAGAGTTGGACAGTTAGGAGGTTGGGGAGGAACATGGGCCAGTCCTGGAGGCGGGGAAGGCTCAGATGAGGGCTCTGCATAGGAGGCAGAAATGGGGCCAAGGCCGTCTTACCGTTCTCAGCTGCCTTCGGAGTAGACAGCAGTGAGGCAGAGAAACAACTGGAGCCTGTTCCTAGTGTGCACATAAACAGCACTTCCAGAAGAAAAGAACAGATAAGAAATCAGGGCCGACTTGGGAGTAAAGCCACAGATGGACGGTGAATGGCCCCTCCCATAGGAAATAAAAGAGGAGTGAAAGGGAACTGGGCTTTTGCAGGAAACAATTCATTCATTTGTTCATTTCAGGAGTGTAAAGATCTGTCCGCGAATCTCAGAGACTCTGTGCCCAGTCTTTCCTTGCATAGCGCTGCATCTGGAAAATATTTTCATGGCAGCTTTCCAAGCTAGATAAGGTCTGTGGTCATCAATTCACCTTTGAAAGACTGTTTACCAGGCCTTGGCTGAATGTGAATGAGAGGAATTCACATACGTTTAACAAAAGGGGTTTTGTCGGGACCAGGAATCTGCTTCGTGCTTTTTGGGGAAGCCTAGAGGTATCTTTAGTCTAACAAAGTGAAGATTTGGGAGACACATTATACCATCTTCCAATACTTGAAGGGCCATCACAGAGAAAAGGTGGCTGATTTATTCTATATAGCATCTATTCTATACACCCACCATTCTACACTAAAACCGGAGAACTCAAATTACAGAATTCTGTGTGCTGGGCAATCATGCACATCTGTTTAAAATATTTTTAGTTAGGTTTGCCGGACTTTACATGGCTTTCCATGAAAACGAAAGCAAATAATAATCTGATTGAAGCAAAACAGCAACACCCTCAACAAAATTATCAAGCCTTGTGAAAAGTAGATTGTCTTTGCAACATATTCCTTTCACAAAAATAGATGCTAAGCTTCCCTTTAGGTGAATGAAGGAAGCATATTCGAAAAACTTTTGGATTGTCATCTGAAGCAATGGAAAAGTTACTATAAAACTTAATCAGGAAGAGAATTGGACAGTTATGAAAAAATCCAACTTTAAGCAAAACTTAGAGAAGATGAGGATTGAGAAGGAGAAATGCTGAGCTGAAAAGTTTCAATCCATCCCATCTAACTGGACGAAAAAGAATTGCTTTCAAATGCTTATCCAGGAGAAGAGAAACCTTCAGTGAAATTCTGATGGAGGGATATAAAATTTTGGTTGAATTCCAAACATCTTAAAGTGGCCAAGTTTGAAAACCATGGATATATTTCATAGTTCAATAATCTCTCCGTCAAGTTCCAGGAATTGGTGGCTCAGTGGTTAGAATGCAGTATTGCAAGCTAACTCATCGTCCACTGCCAGGAGTTCGATCCTGACAGGCTCAAGATGGATTCAGCCTTCCATCTTTCCAAGACTGATAAAATGAGGAACCAGATTGTTGGGGGAAGAGGCTGACTCTGTAAACCGCTTAGAGAGGGCTATAAAGCCATGTGAAGCGGTATATAAGCCTATGTATTACTGCTATTGCTATTCCAAATTTTCAATTAAACCCCAACAGGAAGGAATTGGACCTTGTTCAAATTTGGCAGTCTGGGATGGGAAGATGACTCTTCCCTCCCCCTCAAAGAGCTGCATATTTTGCCCTTTTGTTGCAGTATATTAAGTTCAGAACTTGTCCCAGAGTGCAAATCCTGAGAATAAAGTAGAAAAATCAATGCTTCTTTGTATAGCGCTATATAGCACTTAGACTTATATACTGCTTTATAGTGCTTTACAGCCTTCTCTAAGCGGTTTACAGAGTTAGCCTCTTGCC